>NW_026570442.1:0-125655 GCF_019649055.1 Paramacrobiotus metropolitanus | reverse complement strand
TTTTACAGTTTTCTCTCAAACGATGTTTGTTTTTTTGAAATCCGAAAGTTGCGGGCTCATCTACGAAATCAGCGCTATCGAATGATCCGTAAATGTTGAATATTGATCCACTCTGCGATTCTGGGGGATTTGACAGACACACTGGTCACGCCCCCTCTTAATCTTTTATTATAAAGGATATTACTAAACTGACAGGTATCCAATCGAGCTTGCACCTTGTACGATGACGTCACGGTAGATAACCTGCACGATGCGTCGGAGTAAGTACCCCTGCGGGTTTGGTACTTTTCAAAACTTTCAGATTCATACAACTTGTACGTACTATGGCTCAAAAAATAGAGGAAAAAATTTTAAGTTTGTCAGTAAAGCTGGCGAGTAGAAAGTTATCAAGGAAAACTACGATTTATGTAATTCTCGTTTAGCATTCAGGTCTATGAGGCAGCTTGCCATAGACATCTGTGCTAAACAAAACCACTTCAGCTGATCAAAAATCTAACTGTTTGGTTGTTTAATCACTTCTTTTAATTGACTAATAACAGTTCTGGATGTTTTGTTTTGAATAAGTGATTACATTTTAATTGTTTTAATTTGATCACAATAAAAAAATCAATAGTTTTTGTTTACCATAGAGGTCTATGGCAAACAGCCTCATAGACCTCAGTGCTAAATCTGAATTACATTAATCGTAAACTTTTCGTTTCCCTGATAACTTTTTACTTGCCAACTTTCGCTTCACAAACTTGAAATTTTTTCCTCCATTTTTTGAGCCATAGTACGAACAAGTTGTAATGAATCTGGGAGTTTTGAAAAGTGCCAAACCCGAGAGAATACCCGACGCACAGTGCAGGTGCGCTGCCGTGACGTCACGTTAGTCGATTGGATACCTTTTGTTTAGTAATATTATGGCTCGTAGACCCCGCGCAAACTGCGCTGAACAAATCAGCTGTAAATAATTCACGTTATTTACAGGCTGCTAAGATTCAAATTATGATTGAGATTTTTATAAGAAGAATACGGATCACAATTACATATTCTATATTTTAATTTCGATTACGTGTCGCAACTTGCAAGTGTACTGATAAAATTACCTATACTTCTACGGTAGTATGACACCGCGCAAAGTGCTCAGAGGAATTCGGCTGCTGCCTGATGATAAATGCAATTAAAATAAAAATTACCGCATTTGCTAACTGAGTTGACTTCGCTGATAGAAACTAAGCTGTTATCGAATTAAGTTATTTTTCCAGCGGTAAGTGGCAATCCCACACCAACTAACACTTAATTCTTAACTAACTTTAAAAGGGTAAATTATGAGTCTCGCAGAGCTGGCTGATAAACTGTAAGAAACAAAACTGCCAAACGATGTCTCACTTGATTGCTGCTCGTCCTGCTTATGCATTTCCGCTCGCGCAGCAGTTCCGCTTTGCCTTCTTTAAATATCCGTTTTTTATTATTGATTTTTTTAAAAATACCGTTTTCGTCGGTATAATACGAATCTAATGAAACAGTGACATCGTAGAAAGGTTAATTTAAAACCCGCGCAAGTAAGGCAGTTACTTTAAGTCTTCGCTGATTGGTTGTGTTGGGGTTCCGTAGACTTTGTATGATAGGGTTTTTTACAGTTTTCTCTCAAACGATGTTTGTTTTTGAAACCCGAAAGATGCGGGCTCATCTACGAAATCAGCGCTATCGAATGATCCGTAAATGCTGAATATTGATCCAGTCTCCGATTCTGGGGATTTGACAGACACACTGGTCACGCCCCTCTTTATCTTTATTATAAAGGATTCCGTAAATTATAAACACGGTAACACCCACCGGGTTGGCGATTTCGTTGCTGGATCCAGCGCTACTTGCGAGCTTCTGTGTCTTTTGCTCTTCCTCAACTTTTTTCTGCCAAATAAAAAATGTCTGAAAGAGGAAGCAAACATTTTAAAAAGAAAGCCGCTGGATTGCTGTACTTTGGCTTCCTGGAGCGAATTGATGTAATCGTCCAACATTATTCTCAGCTCCAGAACATTCCGGACATTCCGGCGGGTAGAATTTTCCGGCGAATTCTCCGGCGAATCCTCCGCCAACATGTACAGCTTGAACTTTTCAATGAGAACCGCCACTCGGTTAACGAAGAACTGTGTAGTCCGTTCGGTTTTGTCTAAAATTTACAAAGACCACAATTTTTGTGCTTAAAGATATAAACATTGAGGAAAATGTATCCAAAAATTATTCAGAAAATAAAAAAAAATGTTACACTCTCACAAAAACCCATTGCCTTCTCTCCAGTCAACCATTTTGCATAGTTTTGACCGGCAACCGGCTCTCACCTTTACAGGCTGGATATTTTTGATCCACGAATTCTAGCACCGTTTTCGCGTTTTCTATCCACTGGTCCAAATCTGAGATTTCTTCCCGAAACTCCTGCAAAAATCATATTCATTACCCGGTCAGCATCAAGATTTTTTCTTGTGTCTTATTGTCTTATTTATTTTAAATTACTGTATTTAAACAAGTTTAAGAGCCACCAAATGGCGGAAGCCGTAAACAGTAACGCGCGCCTTCTTTGAAGTACAAAAAATCCGTCGGATATTCTGCGCACACCCGGACTTCTTTGTGGCTCTTAAACTTGTGTACATACACTACAGAGGGTTCGGAAGATTCGGGAGACAGCCTTTGTCTAGAGTTTTGAATTTCCTGCGTTGTCATTTTGTTTTTGCGGATATTTTTGTGTGGTAAACTGAGCCCTGCCATTCTGGTTAACGCCAGATTGGCAGGGACAAGTCCTGAGCGCTTTTACGGTCGGGTTCTGCCAGCATCCGCCACTGGAGGCTCTCTAGTACCCGTGTAACATCTCACTTCGCCATACTCATCTGGTGGATCTGATTCGCTTTGTTCACCCGTCGTATCATGGAGTTGAATCGGTTCCTGAATTCAGCCCGCGGAGAAGACTTCGTCGGCCCTGTTGGCGGGAAGCTCGGTGTTTCTGAACGTTGTGCTCGATGTGATCTGGGGCGAGTATTAACCCAAGGCGCTTCGGCATTTTCGCCATTCAACCAGTGACCTAGTTGGTGCAGCGTTCGGGGGATTCTGCTGTTTTTGCTTTTGGGAACGGTGAGGTTGGAAACCGTGGATGTGCGCTCGGGAGCCGCGCTGACTCCGAGACCTGCCGTCGCTTGCATACGTCGCTTACATTTTCGCATTCCGGATTCATGCGGCCTGAGGTGGGGAGCCTGGAGTTTCTGGATGTTGTGCTCGATGTGATCTGGGGCGAGTATTAACCCAAAGCGCTTCGGCGCGTTTTCGCCGTTCAACCAGTGACCTAGTTGGTGCAGCGTTCGGGGGCTCTGTGCTTTCTTTTTTTTGGGGGACGCATGGATGGTCATTCTGGAAGCTGTCGTTTCGCTCACATTGGACCGTGGAGTGGATCTCCCGAACCCTCTGGATGGGTGGATGGGACGTGGAGGTGTAAATTCGGAGTTTCTGTGTGTCATGCCCGATGGGATCTGGGGCGAGTATTACCCCAAAGCGCTTCGGCGCGTTTTCGCCATTCAGCCAGTGATCTAGTTGGTGTGGCGTGTGGAAATTCTGAGTTTTATGCTGATATTGTTTTGTCTGACTGTCTTTAGTGTTAGGTAGATTTACGAATCTTACACGTTGTCTTTGTCATGCTATCATCGTACTTCACTGTACTTGTACTGTTGTTGAATTAAAATACGTATCAGTATACACTACAGAGACTTTAAACGGCGGACAACTGAGAAGATTGATATTTTCTAATTCTGACGCTAAAAAACGCTTACCTAGTAAATAAATTTTCATGACAGGCAAAGAAGTTTATAACGTTTATGGATTCTCGTAGACATAGCATAGGATCCTCTTCAACGGCTCCTCACTGTGAATCTTATGCTATGTCTACGAGAAACTACAAACGTTCATAACTTTCTTTGGCTGTCATAACTTTCTACTAGGTAAAAAATTCAGATTTTTCTCCATGGTTTGGAATGTGAGTTCGTAGGTTCGGTTGAGATTTATGCGAGTGTGAATGCTTTAACGTTAATGGATCTCTAGACTGCAAGTCTCACAAAGGGAGGCAGAAATGGAATTCGCTAAGGCTTAGAATATTATTATGTAGGACCATGGCGGTACTAAAGAAAAGGCGCGCGCCACTGGTGACGTCACAGTATGGCAAGAATTATAAGCATTTATGTAGATATGGCGCTAGCTGTTACTGCATTATTAAAAGCAAAACCGCGTACCTTCTGCAAAGCAGTGAATAATTAACGACTGGGAAATATCCGCTCAATGCTTTGTAAGTCGAAGCTCTCTTCATGGTCTGTATACACAGACCATGCTCTCTTCAAAGCTAGACTGGAAATATAACAGGGCAAATGTTGTGTATAGTAGTATTTACGAGAATCGTAAGCAGTTTGCAGTCACCTTTCAAATCAAAGCGTTTTGGCTTTTTAAGTTTTCTTTTTCGAACTTTCGCTGTAGTCTTTCTGTTTTGATCATATGTTTTCCTGTAATTTTGGACATATTATCTTTATTGTGATATTTCATCAGATTTTAGGTTATCTGGCACTAGGAATTCACTTCTTTTGTTCATAATTTGTATGTGCTGCATTTAGCAGTCAGCCTATCATGCCTCCGAAGCGCTCGTCCAAATCCAAAAGTCCGAGCCCCCGGAAAGCTTCCCCAGGAAAGAAAAGCAGCCCGGACGCGGGCACCAAGGCCGCTGAGATCGGCAAACGCAAGCGCGAGGAATCCAAGAATACCGACGATAATTCTAATGCAGGCATCTGCGAGCTGCTGATGGAGTTGGCTGAATACGAGAAAGTTGCCAGCGGCGAGCAGTATAAATACCTCGTACCGTAAAAGCAGCGCAGACGCTGGCTGAACAGAAAACCCGTATCAAAAGTGGCGCTGAAGCGCAGAAGCTGCCAGGAATTGGGGAAAGCACTGCAGGCAAGATTGATGAGTTTCTGAAGACGGGCAAGATGGAAAAAGTAGAGAGGCTCGCGACGACACAGCCAAGATACTGGCGGATTTGGCGCGGGTGCCGGGATTGGCCATGCTCGAGCTGGGAACTGTACGATCAAGGCATTAGAAGCATCGAGGATCTCAAGAAGCATCCGGACCTTCTGCCCGAACAACTGCAGAAGCCCGTAAAGAATTTGGACGCTATTGAGTCTCCCATAAACAAACAACAGGCGGACAAAATCAAGAAGTATCTGGAACAGCAACTAAAGGTACGCTTTAATGTCAATTTGCCATGCCTGTCTAATGCATTCTTTAAAACATGGTTAGCTGAAACTACTGCAAATTTGATTTTACTTTTTAACAGAATTTGGAGACAGCAAGCATTCGCTTTGTCCCGATTTTTGTTACAAACGGGAATAGATATTGCAAGATTATAACATTAAAACTGCTAAAAAAATGCTGTATATTAAATGCTGTATATTTTGTTTGCTTGTACAGATGGCAGAAATTTTCTATGGCAGTTTATTTAGTACTGCTGTGAAAGATATTTTATTAGTGTATTTTTCAAAATGTTACTCAGTATTTTTTGAGAATTCTGTACCTGCTTTAATTTCTAAATATTCGTGCAGAAAGGATTTCATCATTGTTCTTTTACGGGTTTTAAAATAAATTAGCAACTGTAAATAAATTTTTTTGTTTTTAGGGTTTGGATGGTCGGTTCAAGGTGACACTGTGTGGCGCCTGCCGCCGTCATGAGGCTACTGTGATGGAATTGGTTGCTGTCATCACTCATAGTGCGAAGAAAACGAAGGATTTGCTGCACGAACTAACCGAGAAGCTGAAACATTCCGGTTTTCTTCCGGAGACCATGACTGAAGGTAACCATCGCGTTAAAGGCATTTGCCAGTTGCCGGCTGCCCACTCTCCGAAGAAACCTGAACGCAGCCGTCCTCAACGCAGCAGTCCTCGCAAAAAAGCGAAAAAGGAGGATGACGTATCTGCGGCGGATGAGGAAAAGCATGGTGAACAGCACATGTTGCTGCTGTGAATGAGCAGCAAACATAGATTATAGGCCGGAGAACTAGAGTTTAAACTGTAATATTTATTGCCGTTTAAACTACAAAAATAACTGCAGTTGGGAAAAATCGAATTAAAAATTATTTAAAGAAATAATTTACTAAAATCCGATTAACGGATCAGCGATCGTGCTGCGCCATGCATGCTCGCTAAAATGGTCATGGGCGATAAAAACAACAAGAAACGGTGCAAGTCCCGTGTGTGGCATACTCGTACGAAAACGTCGCGGTTAAAACCACAACAATGCGCACAAGAAAACCACAACAACAATCACTCCCTTACTGTGTGCCTGCTCTTCCGAATCATCATGAATCCCAAATCGCAGCCGCACCAAATGGTTAGTAAACACACAAAAAATTATGAAAATACAAAAATATCTTCAGCTGCGAAAAGATCGAATATAATTCAATAAGATCGCATTAATGGATCAGTGATAGTGCTGATCCATGTATACTCGTCAGAATTGTACTGCGCTTGCAAAACATCAACAAACAGGCAGACTCACGTGTTTGACAGGCTCATACCAAAACGTCGCTGGTTCCCTGGTAAATCCACAACAAATGCGCACGAAAAAACCTAGCAAAACCAAGACAATATTCATTCCCTTACTGTGAGCATTCTCTTCCGAATCATCAAGGAACCCCACACCGCTGCATCCTCTGGCCATTAACACATGAAATGCAAACAACTAAAAATGCACAACTGCCCCAACAAAATGTACAGATGTAACCATGCCACACAGCACTGTCAACGTCCATACTCGTACTGATAATCCACAATGTAGTTAACGATGCACACATTTCCCTTGACGGCCAACAAGATTATTCCAGAATCTTGATGTATTTAAATCTGGATGCTGGAATAACTGCTGGCCGATAATTAGGGTGTAATAACATAATGTAATCCAATGTAATCCAATGTGATATAGAATGACAGCGACGTTGTAAGTGTGAACTAACAGTACAGTACAGTGGTGAATAACTTGTAATGTTGTCAACAGCACACAAGCACAGAAATGAATTTTCTGACTTCCGTTGCAACAGCAGCGATTGGTCTTCTGTGCTTTATCTCTAAAAGAATGCATACACCTGTCAAGATTTATGCATTCTTTTACCGATCAGGAAGAGATCGCAAGCGGTCATACAGTTTTGGCCAATACAAGTTGCGGAGTGTACACTGTATTTTTACATGCGAGTTCCCCGTCATCAACCGGACCATTTTGGACAACTGAGTTCGCCGATAGCGACCCTATGATGTAAGTGCCTATTATTTGTGTACACATATTAACGCGCATATTTGTGTGTTATGTATTGCTGATGTGCAATTATTCGTGCGCAAGCTGTCCAGACATTGACGGCTATTACAAAAATTCTTTTATTTGAACAGTTTGAACTGCATAACCGGTTTAAGTCGTAAACATACAAATATATACATGTATGAGTGACTGGTTTTGCTAGCGATTTTTGCTACTCAGTATTAAGTACAGTACGTATATCAATAATATACGAGTATATATTCTCAAATATTCTCTATGCGTGCGGGCACTCTGGTATTCTATTTTAACTTTTTTAATCCAAGTAATTTACGCACATACGTTTATTCTCATTGAAACATTGTTTTTTACACACACGTTCGTAAATATGATTACGTTGCCAAAGTGTAGTATATAAACGTACTGCTTGAAGAAATTTTTTCTCATAATGCAACGATAATTTCTAAGCATGCGGCGGCGTTTAGTAATTTCAGGATTCCGTGAAAATAACCACAAATTTCTTTTTTGCTGCATTTGGATTGCACGAATGAAAAATTGCGCTGATATTTATCTGTCCGCGGTAGTCAATCGTATCACACATGCCGCTGACCGTATACCGGTCAAGGTTAACAGTCGTCTTTGTTTGCCACAACAGTAGCTAACCGAGTCTGTACACTTTTCGCTGCTGGTAAATTTGTCGTTGGCTGTATATAAATGCGTACTTATAATAACATAAAACATCCTGTGCGCACGTAAGTTTTTAAAAATCTGAAGCATGATTCCGTTTGAATGAAAATTTGACAGCTAATATTTTTACACCCGATAAACACTGAAATTGTCGTATTATATGAAACTGTAAATGCATATGCGTATTCTGTGCAAATCTGGCTGCTAACACATCAGTGACCATAAGTATTGTAAACTCGTGCCGGTTGATGCATGATCTTGATAAAGGAATGCGAGTGCACGATACCTCGCTTTTCACGGTGTTATCTCGCAGCGAATTTGTTGACATTAACAGCGCACAAGTTCATGACCGGAAGTGGTTGATATACTGCTTTGCTGTGCACGCTGTGTTGTTTTTATCCGTAATTACGCCTGAATTGACTATTAATTTAATCCTTGTAAATTATTCAACAAGGATTTTGCATAAATTATTTATCGTGCAATTGTATAACTAAGGCGGATATTATATGAGGCATTTATCTTTCCGAAAAATAATGAGGTATAGTTTGCAACTTTTTTTTGAAACGGAATAAAATGTAATTGCTAATTTAATTCTTGAATGCTGCTGAATATTCGCTTGCACACTGAGAAAATGTTGGTTTTAAATGGACTGCGTGCTCGCTTAATCTTGATAAGCATTGCGGTGCATTCCAGACTTGTTATCGAGAACAAATCTTTCTTGACAGCTAAAAACAACTTGTGGCAAGCATTACCATAAGCGTTATAATTTCTGTAATGAATTCGAAATCCTAGTCCTTTCAGCCAAACGTTCAGCACGTTATTTATGATGCATTCTTTATTCAATAAATGCGTTAATAATTGAAAAGTCGTTTATAAATATGTTTGTACAGTAATATAACTTGGGAATAATTACCAGCAAAATTTCCGTGGAGTGGTGTAAGTAAAATAAAAAATACACTTTCCATGCAATCGATTTTTAACAAAAAAAGGAGAGTACAGGGAATAGAACAGCGGGTGCTCGACATACATTAAACCACTGCATATGCATCCGGCCACAGATCGAGCCACCTTTTTAACTTTTTTCTATTGCTGCTTTCCAGCTTCTAGAGTATTTAAGTAATAATAACTTGCTGAAATCTGCAATATTTTTTTTAAAATGGCGCCGATAAATAAAACGACAAATAAAACGATAAAGTTTTCAGTAGCAGGCACGGTATGCCTGGCTATTATTGTTCTTTTACTCTTATTTCTCGACTTGTTAAACATTATATGTAGCATAATCAGCGCAAACAACAGCAGTAGCGGTATTAACTCTACCACAATCATTCCACAAAACCAAACGGTAACGTAGTAAAATCAGACAGGATACGACGTTTGTCATACGTTCTGCGAAAGCGCTTAACTACTGATGTGCCTTCAATTTCCAAAGTACGTTTGGAGCGCAAAATGGTAAAAGGATATTTTACTGCGTACACCTGTGGACCTTGCTCTGGCAGCAGGCTTCGAAATATGTCGAAATTTAAAATTTTTCTAGTCGAACGGTTAAGCGTAAATCCTTTCACCTTGCATACGTGGCGATTTAGATTCGTCACAAATGCATAAGATTTGGGCGCACAAACGGCAATTGCTTGAATAAATTCTCCAGGATTTAATTCGTTTGTCAGGTCCCCTAGGTAATTTCCAACAGGCAGATCTTCGTCGATTCCTGGGCGATGGAGCCAGATCAGGGAATCGGTATCAAAGTAGATCAGGCGTCTTCCGACTCCTTCCATAAAGCCGTACAAGTGCAACCGAGCGTGAGCGGTCGTAAATCTGTAAAAAACGATAATAATAATTTATAACACGCGCTGTTAAATTAAAGATGTTGTTCACTTACGCAGCCAAAATTATGTTGGTGCGGGGGTTTGTCGGTACAAACTCTTGTTTGAATTTGTAACTTATTTGTAATGTTTCTTCGTTGAAGAAATCGATGCTGTGGACTTCTTTACTGTCGTCCAAGAGTAACTGGTGAAATTTTGTGAGATCAGAAATAAACACTGTCGATAAGCGGTCCTCGCGCATTCCCAAGCGGCCCCAAAAGCTGTAAAGTTTTAAAACTGAGAAATTATCAAAAAAATTCAATTTGTCAGAATACTGACCTATTCAAGCAAAGTTTGGCAAGCGAGCGCAAACCCGAATTTTTACTGATTTTATCAGGCTCCAGCTCAACACCTTCTCTTGACAGGAAATCCTTTAGATAACTCTGCTTTGCTTGGTCACTTTGGATGTCAGTCGGCCATCCGCTGGCTTCCGTTTTAAGCTTGAGAAAATGTCTGATATAATTGGCAAATAATCCTTTTTCAGAATTCGGAAAATGCCAGACTTCGTGTATGGCTATAACGCGGTATCCGGTTGCCAAGGCTTTTTCCAGTTCAACGGTACACCAAACTCCAGACAGTGCGCGGTCCTGGTCCGAGTGTTGACAGGATCCATCATACTGACTTTCGGTGCACAGTCGACACAAGGGAAATGTTAGCTTTGTTGTGCGGTACGGTAGCACCGGAAGCCATAAATCTTTAGGCGGTAACACGGTAGCTTTAACCAATCCAAAATAGTTACTTAGTTTATCAAAATCTTTCTTTATTTTGACGTACGGACCAATTGGATATTTTTTCCGACATTTCACAAAAGGGTATTCAGATATGACATCGCAAAACCTTGATAAAACAAAAAGAAATTAGTATGTAGAACCATAATGGAAATTTTCTTTATAACAAGTACCTAATTTCTTCGCCTTGTTGGCAGTTGTAAAAGAGACGGGTTCCGTTTGTTCGTCCACCATATAATGCATCCCGCGGGTTTAAGGGGCCAGTGACTGGGCCGTGTGTGGCTAAATGCTCGAGGAAATCAGGATCCTTTGCAAGATTCTTGTCAAATTCGCTCTCCCACATGGCTACAATCCTGTACCCAAGTTGTTTCAGTTTTTCCTCTCGCTTCTTCGTAGCGTGGAAAAGTTGCTGCATTGTCTGATGAGAAACAGGATTTATGTAGTCGGATTTTGTTGTGGCCGGATTCCCGTGCCAAAAGTCTCCATAAAACTCGTAAACGGTCTTTGTTTCTTGGCATAAGGCGTCAACGTAAAACGTTCCGACCTTAACTTCCCTTTCCAAATCAGTGTTTCTTCCAATAAACGACAGCCACTGCCCACATTTGAACGACTGCGCACGCTGGGACGGCGTTTTAACCACGACCAAGTGGTTTTCTTTCAATAGTCGAGAGCGCCAGAAGAAATGACAAACGCCAGCAATGGTCAGGGCCGCCGAGAACGGACATATAACATTAGATATATCCATAAACAATTTACGAAATTCTTGCGCACAGCAGCGCAGTGTTTTAACATCCTGGCGGCAGTAGTTGACAAATTCCTCGTTAAAGTTGTATTTTCCCTTTTTCTTTCGACGGTCTTTGCGGTAAAAAGTGCGAATAAATTTCTTTCTTTCAGCATTGGACATTATTGAATAGTCAAATGCTTCGCGATCAGGGTACGGGATAATTTTATTAAAGTTTTCAGGACGGTTAATACAATGAGGGAACTTTCCCTTTTGTTCAGATAAACCAAATGTTCTGGCCCACATGTCAAGCGATTGCGGATTGTAATTTAACGTACCCCGAAATTTTATCTGATATTCACTGACGTCCATTTGCATAATCTTAGCCCCATTCATAATATGTTTAGGTATAATCCCGTTATTGATTAACCACTTTAGGACAAAAAATCCGTCAAAGGCTCGCAGGTTGTGGGCAATAACATAGTGATTTTTAAACTGACTTTGAAATAAGAACTCACAAAATTCGTCCGTAATGTCTTTGCCAAGGTCGCCCATATCGGTGGGGAATATCCATTCTTCTCCGTCATCATTGTGCATAACGGCGAGATTAGGTACAAATTTACCTGTGAGTGGGCACGGGAAAGTCTCAAAATCAAAATAAATGAATTTTGCAGTACTAAATTCCTCCATCGATTTTGCCGAGATCTTCTCCGGTTTCATGTAGCATATGTGGTCTGGCTCAGACGGAAAGTACTTTTTGCATATCTGGCAGAATGATTCCGTACAATCATGAGGTGAATCTCGGTAAGCCTCTGATACAAAATGATGGCACTCTTGACAGACATAGAATGACTGACATATAGGACTTCCGGTGCCTGCACTACCTTCCTGTTTATGATGCTGAAAGCAGTCAGCGTTCGGAAAAATTCGATGACAATCTGCACATTGTTGCTTTTCATCCGTTTCCGGGCATTTTGCGTCGCTTAGACAAAACTTGCAGCGATATTGACAACGATGCTGGTAGCGGACATCATACCCAACACTGCAGTAATTACACCAATAAGAGTTTTTGAACCACGCTTTCAGACTGGTCAGGACATCAAAATGGCAATGGTGAAAAAGCAATCTGATTTGTTTTTCCTTATGTTCGCCCGCAAACACAATCGAGTTAAAGTGGTCAACACTGGTCACAGTGATTTGATAATCTACCAGAAAATTTTGGAATAACTGAACGTCTTCGAGAGTGTAACGGCGAAAAGGCAGTCCAACATTTTGTATTAACGACTTTGCTAATTTGGTTTGAATCGAACGGTCGGTAAAAGTGTGAGGTCTTTTTGCATCCCGCAAGGTAGCAAACAGTTTTTGGTCACCATCAGCAAGGGCTTTTGCAGTTACTATTGCCCGCGCAAGGCAAAGTTCATCATCGTTCTTAATGGTTACGACACTTCGCATTTCGTGTAACTTTCTCCGCAACAAAGTGGGCACGTCGCGACTACATCCCCCGGCCGGTAAATTAGTATACTGCACCCATATTTCAAAACTCTCATCCAAAATAAAGTGCTGATTTGAGTTTAAGACACGTTCAACGCTGCTCATCCAGCGATCTACAGTGAGCTGATCTCGGCGAATACACGGAGTCCAAATGGGAGTTTGCAAATGTTTACTATTTAATCGTATGCGAACACGCTCATAATCTGCGACATTAGCCAGAACTTCATTCATTATTCCATCCAAAATATCAGTTATAAATTGCGGTATGCAATCAAAAGCAATATGATTCAGCTGTTTAACGCGACATTCATAGGTTAAAAAGGTCAAGCCAAACTTCTTAGAATGCATATCATTGATTTGTTTTAAAACATAAAAATCACGAGGAGAAGCAAAAGCGGCAGACATTTTTTTTAAGCGTGATCAGCCAAGCGCAAAAACTTATCGATGACTTGATACAGTTCCGTATTAAACACGGTTGACAAAAAAGCCAAATCATCGTGATTTAATTTTGCGCATACCGGATTTCCGTTAACTCTTATATGAAGACGGATGCTTTCTTCCGTTGGATTGCGCACAATTGGCCCTTCATACATGTAAGCAGCCTCCAGAGTGTCGCTTACGGTATGCCAGGTGACGCATCGAGGGTTGTTCTGTGCCACCATACCCGGTAAAACCTTTACTCGGGCTTCTTGCGCTTTTTCGGTATTAACCCACTGGATCAGCTGCTGGACAGGTTCCGCTAAAATTTCGAAAATGTGCGCATTTGGTCCAGCGGTTGCGTTGCGCTTTGGAAAGGCAGCTATAAGGAACGTCATCATCAGCGGTGCAGATGGTGATGCAAGCCAAAAGTAAATCCGATTGAACAGCTTGTTCTTGCGGTTAACTTGGGCATACATGCTGCGTAACTGGGGATACCGCGCGTAGTCGAGCCGTTTCTTTTCATCAACATTCAATCCATGTGTCCGCAGTTGCTCCAGCAGTCCACAGTACAAATCCGATTTTTCTACAAGTATGCATATGATCGATATGATGTGCAATGTAAAGTGAAATTGCACACTAACCTTTACGCATTCGACGTTTGCGTTTGAGTGGCAGAACCTTTCCACGAGATGGTTTGGGAGCCCGTTTAGGTACGTGCACCACCACGCTCTTGCCATCATCATCATCATCCTCTTATTCCTCCTCTTCATCATCATCTTCGTCTTCTTCTTCCTCATCATCATCTTCATCTTTTAAAAAAAATAGCAATACTAAATGAAAACAATTTAGCAATCAATCTACCTTTTTGCTCCGTAGTAGCCGTCCAAGGACGTTGCACTGGTGGTTGGGTCGTTGGTGGTGGTGGAGGTGGCGGCGGCGGTGGCGGCGGCAATGCAGCAGGTGGTTGCGGTGGAAAAACAGGGCTACAGATAATGTAGGCAAATCCGGTAGGGTCCATCCCCTCGCTACGAACAGTCCAGTTTTCATTGACCGGAACCGGGCCTGCAAGAGAATAAATCAAAAAACGGCAAATGGAAACATGATTTACACTTACGAAATCCAATGTTGATGGGAACTTCGCCAGTGATAGTGGTAAGGCGAAATACTTGATCACCGGCTGCAAAATACGAACATCAAAAGCAGTTTTGTAATTTTTTTCTGAAAATCTTACCTGCATAGTTAAACGAACGATGGTTGACGGGATCTAATAACAAAGACTACAGGCAGCTATCCAAAACCGGTAAACCGAATCGCAGCATTGCGAATGTTTCCATTATACACTGTGAAAAAAATACATACGTTCTAGTAAAATTGATGAAACGCTCGGCAGATATGTTTCCAGTTGTAGCTGATATTCTGTTATGACAGATAAAATTTAAAAATAATAAATTGTAGTAATGCCAACTTACGCAAAAACGGATCTGTTCGTTGTTGTGGCAGTGGCGGCGGTGGCAGCTGCAATTGCGGTGTTGCTGGCATATACAATGGCGCTGGCGCTATAACGAGGGCGATAATTAGGGTGATAATAATTTCATTGCACAGCAAAATAAACTCACGCTGTTGCGATGTGCTTGGTAAATAGGCATCCAACCGTAGCTGATGGTCTGTTATGACTATAAAGAGTGAACCATATTCTCGAAAATGATGTAAAAAAACTTGATTGGCGGCTTACGCGCAAATGGATCGCCAAGCTGTGGTTGTGGAGCAGTCATAGCAAAGTGTGGTTGTGGCTGCCGATTAAACAAGCTTTGAATAAAATCGGCGTTCTTCATGTTGAAATCGGGGCAGTCGAACCCCATGCTAAGAAATTAGAGAAACTAAAACCGAAACACGGTGCTGGCTGCGGCATTTTATACTCTTGGCGAAGCACTGATTGTTTATTGGACACAAGCGGTCTGGAATGATACGGTTATCACGGCATGTAGATTGTCATCACACCATCAATAAGACAACGACACACTGGACACTTACTACCCTGTATGACAGATTTTTTTGCACAACTTCCACACATTACCAAATGTTTACATCGCATCAAAAGAACATTAGCAACCTTAGTCAAGCACACTTTACATCGGGCCATTTGCTGCAGCTGCTCGCTTTCGGTTGGCAACTCTGCTGATTCGGTCAAGGTTGCCTTTTGTTCGTCAAGTTCATCCACGAAGAAATCCAGTGCTTCCTTTAGCTCCTCGAAAAAGTAATAACGGTGTCCACGATTCCCCATCACCGCGTTAATAACTTCCCGACGATATCCACACCGTTCAGCCTTGTTCATCATAACTCGCTCACCTTCGAAATCATTCATATTTTATAGATTTAAAATCAGCATTACATTAGAAAAACCTACTTTCGATTCCAAGAAGGGTCACGGGCGACTTGTAATAACGAATCGCATCGTTAATGAAGCGCTTTCCTTTCGTGTTCATGACAAAAGCACAAGCTGGCGACAGCGCGGCATGATGTATCCAGGGCCTAAATTTGAACGGAATGTTGGAGAATAATTCGTTACAATGAAAGCAACGAACGCCATCCGGCGCTTCCGCAAAGCCTAGGTCAGAAAATAATTTGTCACGTAAACAACGGACGACGGAAGAGCGCGGAGCGCTCCCGTCGTCCATTGTTTACCACGCGCGTCACGGTTTCACATTGCGACGAAAGTTAACGACAGCGCCCCCCCCTTTTGCACACCCTTTAACTTGCGCTTACCAACATTGTACAAGCCGGCATCGGCCAGTTTCTTTATGAGCTGCTGTTTTTCGGTGGGCCAGGGACGCTGACTGTTTGGCTAAAGAAAAGACTGCAGACGGCTTTGCAGGGTGCAAAATTCTTTAAACGACGGATTTAGTGGTTTCCGGCAGTTGTACTCTACGCGATCCTGATCATCATCCAGTTGAACAATTACGGGTGGTGGATCGATCTGAAGGCGTAATTTGTCGCAAATGTGTGCCTCCACGGTGGTCAGTTTTGATGCGGTGAGCGAAATGGTCCAAATTTTCACGTGCCAACTGTATCAGCACAATAGATGCAACGGATCTGGTGATGGATACTGGAACAGTACCATCCCTTTTCCGCATACTTTTCTGCCGCATCGGCCATTACATAATGGCACCCCCGAAACGTATCCAGCCGCCTGGCGACGTTCAGCGCCGGATAGCGCGGATCACATAGCGAGTGAATAAAATTTTACATGGTGATGACTGCGCGCAGGGACGCACAAGTGAGGCGATTTTATATTGTCGGTGGAACGTCGACGCCGGTCTTGACCGGTTCCTTCCGTTGTACCTTAAACTGACCCAACTGACACCTGAGTGCTAGTGTCAGCATATAAAAAGACTGCCGATAGGCATCATTTTCATTTGTTTTCTTTTCGTTTGTCTTCCCGTTTACAATGGCTAGCCAAAAGCGACCTTTCGATCCAACAAACGTGGATCCCAGTACTGACTTTAAACGCAAACTTCCCAGTGGGAAAATTGCTTTTCAGTATCAAGGATGTCCCACGCTGAAGTTTGGGTACGATAAGTTTATTTGCTTGCGCTGGGATGAAGCTGTGGGGAATATGACGTACATTGTCGGTGACTTCAACACCACGACCGGCGCCACTCCGACCAACGCCAGTGAGTGGAAACCAGGGGAACGCCATATTGTTCTGGACAGCGAGCAATTTCTTCGACTTACCGGGCTCATCTACAACAACTTTACGGCTCTGTCGCGTGATCCAAAGGTCACCGAGGGAAATCTTTCGACCATGTATCATCTGGGCAAGGATGTGTATTTCGTTTGGTCAAGCTACGATGCTGTGACCCCGGTTGCTCTGGCTAACATTCGCCAGTTTTGCAAGCGGGGCAATGGTGATATGCAAGCAACAAAAAACGGAGTTTCGTTTGGCATAAAGTCCTTTGACTCCCTGAAGACGTCCATCCAAGATTGGACCTTGTTCAAGGAAATTGACAAAATTCTGAAAGAACACCGAAGCGCCACTGCCATGGAAGCGCCTGATTTTCGCCCTGTTCTGAATGGACTGCCGTATATCATGTACCGGATGTGGCTGCAGCGTCTGCAGGACAGCTGCCAGCGTTGTGAAGAACTGCGTCTCGTTTTTAAAGAGCCTACTCGTCGCGAAGAGGCCCACTCTTGCCACTGGGGGCATGCTGTCCTCACTCTGGAGGACGGAGTGAAAAAGGACATTATGGCTGAACTGGGTACGGGGAAAAAACTTATTGGTATGCTGTTGCTGCTGCGCCCGTATGGAGCACAAACCAACTTTGACAATGTGTTGGATTTTAATGCAAAAGCTTTCCTGGAGGAGCACAAGGTGGCCTTGTGGGATTCGGTCAAAGAAATTGCCTTGGAAGAGCTAAAGATTACCAAAATTGTGGATGCTGCGGATGAAACTACGGCTGCCGTTGCTAGCATTTTGGAACAGTAATTTTTTATTCACCATAAACCAGTGTATGTGTCTTGTAATAATCATTTATCCATTGACATATCATTTTATCATTATGCAGCTTATTGTCCGTAAAATAATGCAAAATATTTTTAAATGTGTAGCCAATAGCGCGTTTATGTATGAAAAATATGCAATATTGCCCGCATACAGCCGACAGAGGCTGCTGTAATTCGTCTGCTTGAAGAATAACATTAACATTTTTTGTTATCCATTGACGCAAGTGTTCATTTTCTAAATGTAATTTTTGTCGACCATATAAATCAAAAAATTCGATGCTTGTTCGTTCTTCTTGATAAAAAGCTATCCAATGTTCTCCCGGTTGTCCACTTGGGTCCGTGTTCACTATGTATGCCGCTGGTAGTTTTTCCTCACTCAAAGTTGGTAGTTCGTTGCAAGCATACACTCCCCGAAAGCACGATTTGGTGCTGGCGTCGGATAGCAGCAGTTTGTTAATTTCGCTGGCATCCATGACTAGTTTGTAAAGTCGCAAATAAGTTGCCGAAAGTTGTTAATTTCAATAACGGAGTCAAAAGTGAGAAATGTAACCATCATTAACGGTTTGGTAATAGGACCGCTAAAATTAACACGAATTCCTAAGTTTCCTTGTCTGATTAAGCTTAATGGTCCTAGCCCGGTGCTACCCGGCGTTAAATCAAATCCGTAAATACAAAATCCGTTTGGATAATTTTCGCGATTAAATGCTAATGCCCCAAAAGGGCTGTTTTTTCGTCCCAGTGTGTCCAGTAATCCATCATAACAATCTAGAAATTTATTTTCTGCATAAGCGGGTTCATACGGGCGACTAGGAAAGCACTGCCCATCTACTTCCACATTGATTTGGAATACTCCATAATGCTCGAAATTAAATGGGTTCGTTTTTTTGATCCGCTAAAAGCTTCGGCGGACACAAATCAACAAAAACGACCTTGGGCACTTGCCCAATATGGATGTTATTGAAAACCGTGTTTTGTACTTTTGCAGGAATTTCCATCGGGCGCATTAGTACGCGCTCTATGGGGTATTTAGCGGTCGTCGTTAAGAGTCGCTTTGAGACGGCGTTCATGTAATCAGGGATACCTTGAAAAAAAAATCGAATGACAATTGTTGCTTTAATTTTTAAAATTTTGTATAATTACCAACATAGCGGCGGACAAAAATCCGTGAATTGCGGATAAATAAGCGGTATTCTTCAGCAGCAGCACCGGCTGCGGGCTCACCCCATATACGTAAATAGAATTCAGGTTTATGTAACAATAATCGGATTTGAATAGGAACCCCTGTTATTAACGGCTTATCTTGCATGAAAAGGTCAGAAAATATTTTTCCACTTAACGGGACATAATCGTTCGCTGTAAACAGTGCTTTGCGAGATTTTTCACCCGGATTTTGATCGTAATCTTCAAATTTGCCTGCTGTGTCAGCGTAATAGGCTCCCGAGGTCAGCTGAGAGCCCATCGCTTCCGCTGTATAATTTAAAAGTATTTCCATCATGGCACGGTACGGGTAATAAATTGCGCAGTCACTTATCAAGCGATTGGCAACCGACACCTGTACCGATTGAATCATTGAGTGTAGCAAGTTGTTTACGGGAGCACATTTATCCGCTGCAGCCAGACGGATATAGTCTCTCTTGTCATTGCATTTTTTTATTGCAACTTCCACTTCCAAACTAATATCCGGTAGTGAAAGCATAGCATTAGAAGACGGGGCGATATAAAAATTGATATCGCCCCCTGCCGGTAAATTTTCCGGTATAGCTGCTATTGGTCCTATACGCTCTTCTTCAGTCCGAAAGCGGTCAGCAAAAGACGGAGGAATCGCAAAAATGTGCGAATCCGCCGCAATGGCTGGCTCAGATCCTTCAATTATTGATGCCATGGTCGTTTTCAAATAAAATCTGGCAGGTCGTAAGGCGGTAGTCGCCTAAGCTTTTTTGGTGACCGCTTTAATGCCGATTTTTGTGATTTTGTTCTTCTTTTTCGTTTACCGCTACCCGTCTGCGTTTCCTCGGGTTGCACAATTTTGTTCAGTTTCTGGCCGATTGACTTGGCTGCTTCTTGCACTACAGTGCTGGCAGCCTCTTTAAGGTGTGGGGTAGCGGCTTCCAATGCAGCTTGCGCTTGCGGTGCAGCAGATCGCACTATCGGTGCCACAAATCGGGCTACTTTGGAAAAGACAGATTTCAAAAAGCTACCAAAACCGCCGCCGTTTTGATAAGACCCTCTATAGCGGATAAAACCGCTTCCTAGCTGGTTACTGCCTAACAGATCATCGAACAACCCCGCTTCAGGGTTAAATGCCTTATAACCCATCTTAGTACCGCACAGGTCGGAAATGCAACTTGATCATTGATTTTCCCGAAGCAAAGTTGGCATTAAGCCCTAGATCCGCTGCAATAGTCACTTCAATAATGTCGAAAATATTTTTCAAAACCGGAACATAATGTGGCACATCAAATCGTTCAGTAATGAGCTCAAATGCGTTGGTTGTTTTAATAGGAATAATACGCAGAATTTGCGCATACGCGTCGCCTACTAGCGAAAAATCTGAGACATCACAGTAAATGAATAAAGATTGGTTTCCCAAATGCGTGTTAACCGGTTTTGGAGCAATGTAAGCAAAGGGAATTTTATCCAGATCGTACATTAACTGTTGCTCTGGAATGGTTCTAATGTCTCGCATGTCAAAATAGTTGTAAATAAGCTGAACCGGATCCTCGTTTTTATTGTTTGTTTCCATATTAAAAAATTTTTTTGCACTAGGGCTGTGTGCCGCGGTTACCAGATTGTGCTCCAAACCCAGTATGTTTTTAATCAGAGTTCCATGATAAGAGAATTCCAAAAGCGCTCGAATGCTGGGCAGCGTTATTTGAATTTTTTGATTGTCTGGTAACAAATGCATAGAAAATGCCGGCTCGGTGGTTTCTTGTCCAGCGATATTGTAATACTTTGGAATCTGCTGGGAAATTGTCTTGATCAACTCTGCTGCCGTATAGTTACCAGCATACACACGTATAGTCCATCTTTGTGTGTCAAAGAGTTGCAAATTAAAATCTTTATCCGTAACCTTTTTCGGTTTGATTATTTGAACGCACTCAAAATGTTGGTTACTTGGAATGTTGTAGATTGTATTGGGATATAATAACTCCACAAGAGCAACTTCCCACTTTCCAGTTAAATTTATTGTTTTATATAATTTTGTTTTCCATGACGAAGCCGTATTTTCTTCATAAACTTCTGAACAGGCGTCACTAGGAAGAGTGACATAAAACGGATGGCGATAGTTTATTTGATGGTGCGTCATCTTACACGTACCAGCTCATGCCGGTAAAATTTTCCTAGAATCTCTTCGCCTGAAGAGTCGCAAAGTTGGTACACAGGCTCCGGGGCATGCGGAATAACCTTGGAAATTTTTAACAGTTCTTTTTGAAAATTAGTTTCGTAACCTTTTTCAAAATCTAGTTTTTTCTTGGACATTCTCACTGTATCACCAAGTTTAAATTTCGGAACACCTCTATTTTCACATGAATATCCGTACAAATTTCGATAGACTTAGAGCGAGTTTTTCTGCTTAACATTTATCGGTTTAAATCCGTGCGCGGAGTGGATTGTGTTATTGTAAGACTTGACTATATTCTCCAACTGGTCAATGTAGACGGCTGATTTCCGAGCCGTAAATAAACGCCACAAGCGTTCGCGCATTTAATATCGTCATTTTCTGACGAAAATAATACAATTTCTCGTTTTTTTAATAAAGCTTTCACCTGAGAATTGTAAAATTCTCGCCCTTTGTCTGCCTGAATTTTATCGTATGGACCCATGCGGATCAAAATTTTCCCTCGAGCTTTGGCCGTTTCCTCTGCTGATTTGCTTTTCAGAGGTTCACACTGATCATACCTTGAAAAACAGTCGTTTGCTACTAGCACATATTGCACTCCATTGTTTTCTTTCTTAAACTTTTTCATATCCATAAGGTCCACTTGCAGCTGCTCGTTAAGGTTCATTACCTGAACTTTATTTCGACCAAACCGTCGATTCACTTGCTTGTGTTACGTATACGCGTCTCTAAGCCTTCGAGCAGTTGCTGAGCTGCCTTGGTGTCCAGTGTGTCAGGTATATTAGACCGGAACCGCTCGACGCCGCCTAAACTAGCTACCGATTTTCGATTTAGGTAATGCCGATCCATCTTGCGACCCGTTGGCAGTTTCCTTTAACACTTCGGGTGATTGTGTGCTGGCGTCTTTTGATGGCGCTTTTACATGTACAACACTACTATCATCATCATTCTCGCAACAGGAAGAAATACAGTTCAATTTCATGCCTTCACCAACATTAACGGTGAAAGGAACACAGCCGCCAGACATTTCTCTTTTAAATGGTTAACCACCGGTGCCCAAAACCTTGATGTTCATATCCTTCCGCCGAATCATGCTTTGGTGGTCGCCGTACTCTTGTACTTTTTGGCCGCTTTTCAGTAGTAAAATCTAACCGCTTTTTAACAGCAGACAGATTACGACGTCGCGGTTCAGGTGACTTGGATCGCTTTCTGGACAGTTTGGGTTTTTTTATTTCTGGGGCTGGTGTCGGTTGAAACTCTTGCTCGTCAGCGTCGTTTTTTTGAATTTCTTCAATTGGATTATGGTCTGGCAAAGCTCTTGGTTTTAAAGCCAAAAACCTTTCTAAACTTTTGCTGAGCAGCAAAGCTTTTTGAAACTCACTTAAATTTTTGTCGTTCAAAATTTCGGCAGTGAGCTGATCCAGTGATAAAATCTTACTTGCTTCGGGAGGAGTATAAAAAACAGCCAACTCTGCCGCTCGCTTTTTCATATCCCTTTCGGGCACAATGAAATGAGTTTCCATTATTGCTGTGAAATTACTCCGGTTAAAACGATCGCAAGAATTGGCAATAATGCACTTAAAAATCCACCCTTCTGCACTAACAATTGTTTTTTCGCCTTAAATGGGTATCTGCGCAAAGCTAGTAACTTTAAAGATTTACGCCACTTCCGGCATGTGCTGAGCTGCTTTAAAGTCAAAATGACTGTGTTTTTAACCAGATTTAAACAACACTCTTCCAGTCCTTTAACGTGATTTCGGGTGCAATACTGAGCGACTGCCCGACGTTCCTTGGGCTTTAGCGCCGAAAGAAAAAGCACCAGAGGAGTTACGCTTTTCAAATTGGGGGACGACATGGTACTGGATAAACAGCCGGATCAGTGTAGATTCGTATGCATTGCATTCCCTGTTGGTCGTCGTTACTTGGCAGCAAATTTGATCGTACTCGTAAAAAATCTGGACAGTTTGGTCTTAAATCAATAACTAAAGGTTCAAATGGAAATGCAGTAACTTTTTCATAGGCTTTTCTTAAATGCTTTAGCCCAGTTTGTCTGGCAAAAAAATTTACTTGCGTCGAATCACGCACGTTTTTGAATAAAATTATATACTGAGCATTCAATGTGATATCCCTGGATGCTCGTCCTTGCTTAAATAGGTTTTGCGTAATGTAAATTACGCTCAAATTTGTGTGATGTATGCCTTGAGTAAACAGTTTACTTCCGTTATTAACCATCTCATCGGCCAAATTGTCAATAATAAATAGATTATTTTGCTCCGCATCAAAAAACGCTTCGTCTTCGATAATTTGGGCAACTCCTTTGATAAATTCCGTGTGAGGAAAAATTTCCTGAATACGTTTATAACTGTCTTGCCACTGACTATATGCAATAACCTTACGCGTTGGCTGAACTGTCATAAAATTTGTTTTCAGTAATTTGCAAACAAAAACGGTTTTTCCGCTCATGGTTGGCCCGCATACAACTGCTCCGAAAGGCCATTGGAAACGCAAATTATATTCTACTGTAGGATACATTATGGCGACAGTTACCAATATTGTGGCTACTGCTGAGCTGAATGTGCAGATTGACTTGCAGGATCTCTGCACTAAAAATATAATTGCTGAATATTACCCTACAACATTCTCAGCGCTGTTGTGGAGAAAATTTTATCCGCATAAATTTCATTGCCAGTTATACAGCACTGGTAAAATCACGGTCAATGGGGGTAAAAGCGAAGAGCAAACAATGGAAATTTTGCATTGTTATCACAGAAAGCTGCTTCGATTCGGTTATAAAGCAAAAATAACAAACTTTCGGATCGTCAATATAACTGCCACTTGTCAAATACAAAAGCAAAAGCTCGATACAATACAAGCAATTAATTTTGTGGAATTTTATGATCCGTCATTATTTCCCGGTTTAACACTGAGAATGAAAAAAGCTACATGCGTTATCTTTAATAGCGGAAAATGTAATATTCTTGGCGCCAAATCCATTGCGGATGTTGATGCGACGTATGCCCAATTACTGGAGCGATTCAGATAGAATTACGGCGTTGGCGTAAGGGGCGCACATCGGTCACACTCGCACTTTTCCAGATCTTCTCTGCTGGATTCATTGCAATCTTTGGTTTTTACGTCGTCGACTTCGTCGCCATCGTCGAAGTCGTTGCGACTATTCTCTTCAACTATAAGAAAAAAATTATATCAGTTTCTTCAATTTTAAAAGTAATAGCATCATAATTTGCTTACTGTCTTGATTGGACGTGGTGCCATTGTTTTCTGTTGAATCTCCGCTGCACGAGCCGCTTTCGTTAACTGTAGAATAAGGAAAAATTAAAACAATTGAAACGCGTTGTCAAGTTGTTGCAATTACCATCTGAGTCGGTTTCGGTGGCGTTTTGTTGACCTCCATCGGTGTCACCTTGCTCGTCTTGGCTAGGAATTATATCGCTATAACCCGTGATTTTAACTGATATTTTAGAAGAATTTTATCGCTGTTTATAAATCAAACTCTAGCGTGTCGATTCGGATTTTTTACCAAAATGACTGAGTCCGGTTTTGGTCGTTTACGCAACAATTTGACACTGCCAGCGGTCACGTCCCAGTGATGGCTTTACTTAAACCCAAACTGGTCTCGGTCCGATAGAAACATTCTTGGCACGGATTTCTATATAAGCTGCAGTTTAAACTTAGTTATTCGGTGTGATTACCACTTTCTTGGTATATGATCGTTCGCAACTTGCTGCAGTGTAATCTGTTCGTTTGCTGTATCCCTAACAGCAGTCGTTAGGAAGGCCGCAAACTGGACAGATTTCGATGCAGCATGTGATGTCGTTCACAGGTCTCAGCAGAGCTAACTAATTAAATTGCTCCAAGGGGACTGTGATCAGCATTTCTGTTGTTGTTTTTACGGACTGGATGTTGCCTCGTACAGCGTGTCGTGGAAATCTGGTATAGGGTGCGAATATTACCTATCTCTAGATTACACGAACATTCTGTGGAGACATTGACTACAGCTTGTCATCTTGGTATAAAACGTATCTCGAGTTGCGAAGATTTTGAAATATTTGGATAGCCGGTATTTGGCACGTTATATACTCACAAGTGTCGAAAAAACCTTTGAGTATTGTACTAGCCAGATATCGTCAATGGATTTCTTCAGCAAATATTGTGGTCCACATCTACCTACAAAGCTTGCAATTTAAACTGCTTAAGGAAGGCTGTGGTTCTCATTATTTCTGTTGCAATTATGCAGATGATATACAGTAGACTGTACGTGTACAGTAACCGGCAGGTGTATTTCTCACAAGTGCAAAAATGACCTTTGAGATTATGCCACCCGTGTACCGTCATACAGTTTCACCTGCTAGTTCGTAAATTTTAATACACCCATTCTTAGACCCTTTTAATACACCCTTTTTAATACACCCATACACCCATGCTTGTAATGTGTGTGTGTGTGTGTGTGTTTTCGTTCTTGTACATGTACGAGTATCAATACTCTGTTTATTGTAGGGCTCCCAGAGGGATCACCAAGCCGAAACAGAAGCCGAAACAGAAGCCAAATCGTGAGAAGGAGAAGGAGCAGTCGCCGGCTTTGGGGCTTCCAGCGTACTTTCGGACTTGTGCCAGTAGCGAATTGACCAAAAAGATTGAGTTTCGCACGAAACCTGCAGCAGCCATTGCCGGTTGGATTGCCAACAAACCAGAGAACTGGCGGGTTGAAACTGTATGTATTGTTTTTAAACTGAATATATGTGTAATGATAACCTCGTATTCCACAGGGAGAAATGGCCGACAAGTTTAGGAAAACGTCAGCAGACATGGCGTATTTTCATTTGCGTCAGTTTGAGCTATTCCAAGACATTGCCGAAATGTCCCGTGAAATGTACAGCAGCGCTACGAACCTGCTGCGTAAGCATCTGGAGTGTATTAAAAACCATCTTGCTCTCGTACCACCCGGAAGCCTCCCATCATTTGATGAAAGTTGCTGGGTCGATGATTTAACAGAGTTGCGAAAGAAAGATTGGGACACAATCAAATCCACCATTGCCCAAAGCAACAGCAGCCCCGATCTTTCGCACCGGCATGAGAGCAATATCGACAATGGCGACGGTACTATCACCATCATGAAGCCGGCCAAGAATCTCTTACCCACCGACTTGCAAGGCCGTGGAAAAGTGTATTTGAATTTGTGGAATAAGTTGGGACGCGTTCCGGAATTAGTGTCCGATTTTCCATTAAACAGCGATGCCGACTTTGATACTCTTACGCACGAATTTCTGACTCTAACTGAGAAAATGGATGGAGTTGGCATCGGTAGACAATCAACATTGTACACAGCGTTCTCGATGTAATTGTGTTTTTTCTTTTAGGCCGTAGCGCTATGCCAGGCATTGCAGATCAAATGAAAAAGGTAAACCGCATCATTGCCGACCGATATCTGACCGGATCCGATGACAGTCAGCCTTTCCATGAACAGTTTGCTGAACTAGACATCGTTATCCAACGTGCCAAAGCAAGCATAATTGGTTGGTTAAATTTTTTCAGTTATTTGGCCATTTTTTAATGTTATGAATTGACATTGTAGCCAAGCCGGTTACGAATGGACGCGATCCGCGTGGGGAATCCGTGGACACTGAAGATGAGGAGACTGGAAGCAATGTGGACATTTAGATTGGTTTTTGTCAATATTTTAGAACGTGTGCATTTAGCTGTAACTATAATCATTGTGGTTTTCTACTGCTTGGTCATTTTTATCAATATTTACAAGGTAACAATTATGTTTATCCCGCCATTTCTGCAGCTGTTTTTTTAAAATGCCTACTGTTTCTTTGCGCTAGCGTATTTTCATATACTGTAGTGAGTTATGTTGTGATTAATAATGAATTAGTGGTTTTCTAATTACGAGAGGATCAGCGTTCTACCGTATTTACAGTATGATTGTATTCGCTTCTTATATACATATCAAAAACTTCATAACGAACGATGAACACGTTTGCATTTTTGTGTGTGATGGGGCTGCGATGTGGGATTTCCTGATGATTCGGAAGAGCAGGCACACAGTAAGGGATTGTTATTGTTGTGGTTTTCTTGTGCGCATTGTTGTTGTTTTTATCGCCCATGACCATTCTAGCGAGCATGCATGGCGCAGCGCGATCGCTGACCCATTTATCGGATTTTAGTAAATTATTTCTTTAAATAATTTTTAATTCGATTTTTCCCAACTGCAGTTATTTTTGTAGTTTAAACTGCAATAAATATTACAGTTTAAACTCTAGTTCTCCGGCCTATAACCTATGTTTGCTGCTTGCATGTATCCCGACAGCTAGGAAGCTGCGGTGGTGCTGCATTGGACGGGCATTGATGTCTTTGTGCAGGAGATGAGCTCCAGAGCCAAATCAAAGGGATTCTTGTTGAATGAGTTCGGACTGTACCGGCATCGGCATTGGCGACAAAGCGGACAATGCCGCCAAAGTGGACAGTGAGGAGGATATCTTCAAAGAGCTGGACATAGAGTATGTGAAACCGGAAGATCGGAACGTGTAGATCAGGGGCGAATTTAGGGGAGGGGGCACGGGGGCACGTGCCCCCTCCGAAATTTTCGGAAAAGTGGGTACTTCAAAAAAGTAAAGGGGGGACTACTGCTTGAAAAAATTTACCGGCTTTGGAAAAAACTGCAGAAATTGCTATTTTTTATTGAATTTCTAACGATTTTTTCAGTCAAACCGTTCGTTAGCTTCGCGCTCCGCGCGAATGTGCTTCTTTGTTGCACTTTACCGAACGTAACGGGCATTGACGTCAGGACGCAACATGGTCTTCTGAATTTTTTCCCAATGACTGGGAACAGTTAATGAATATCAATTAGCATAATTAGCAATAAGAGACTTTAAAGCAGCAGTAAAAGCATAATTCAAACTTATATCTCAAGTTATTTACAAATGACCGTTGCCCGAAAATGGCTAATTTCGGACTTTTCAAGCTCTCGTAGATCTTGCTAATTAACTAATTAGTGGATGAATAATTAAACCAGAGATAAATCAACAAAGTACAACTAACAACGTTCTATTCAAAATAAATTAACACGGGTCTCGTAAGTTGAACCGTAGAAGACCACAGCCCGCCAAAAATTTGTGTTGCGTGCCAATACTATTGCCCATGAAATGGTCTCGAATACACGGTCGGGTGCAATTTCGACTATTTCGCTTTATTACATAATCAGATTAAGTTACTGTCGGTTCGTACGCGAAACATGCGCCACGCGGTTCTGTTGGTCGGAAACTGGCAAAAAACGCTTTTGCGTATCAACACCCCGGGCGGTCGGCGAAAAGACAAAATCGTCTCTCAATTTTTCGGCTTCCGGAAAACGGAACGCTTAGAGGAACCGAACATGATAGTCCTAATTGTAATTCTATACCGTCGTTGCAGTAACACTGTGAATGGCGGCACAACACCACGGCGGCCCGTTTCTACATATTAATGCAAGACGAGAGCTGCATAGCTTTTCAGAAACATGAATTCTGTTCCATCAGTCTCGGGCGGTTAAAAACTACAGTAACTGGTAGTGCTCACTGTACGCGTGCACATTGGGGATCTTGACCTTTGCGGCAGCCTAGCTAGTTTCTTCCGGTCGCTAACGCGTTCCAGAAGGTGCTAGTGACCGGTGTCTAATATCTCATTTTGCGCTAATAACCACTGCAGCTGGACTATCCGCGCCGCCTTTTTGGACAGTGGCACTTGCGGCCATACCAAGGAAAAATGCAAACGCGCACAATGCGGGCAGTATAAAGGCGGCTAGGCGTGCCAGACATTCAAGAAATGCAATGTTAAACTTCAAAAATGATGCTTCGTGCAGTCTCCTATGAGAGTATAATGAAAGTTATGGGAGAGAAATATCGTTAGCATCGTTTATTTCTGTATTCCATCTGTAAATAGTGGTCAAAATACATGGCAACGGGATATGGTAGTTTTTAATTTTTTGCTGACCAGTGGTCAACTTATTGACCACTGCTATGCTCTTGTTTGGAAGTCCTTTTTTTGTACTATTTAATGGAATTATTACTTTTATTTAATTTCCGTTCGTCTAATTATCACAAAATTAAACGTTTTTATGCTGTAGACCGTCCATGGGCATTGGCGTTGCAAACACCCTAGTCACCACGGCTGACCTATGGTCAGCACAAGCTTACAAAAAATTCCCATTCTTAATTGATTTTTTTCATCGGGAAATCCCGATTTTCAAAAGGAAACTCGCATTCCTTCGGGTACCGCCCGCTGGAGGGTTAAAATCATTTCGCAAATTTGGGTGTACAGTTCACGGTCTTCCACGAAGCGCACATTATCTGGGAATAAATCTTTTTCTTTTATTAATAAACCATGTTCCTAACGGAGTTTTATCAGAAAATCGTAATATTTTACTATTTTTATCGAATTTTTAGCAGTCTCAGGTTTAAAAGCGTGCATCGGCTTCGCGCTCCGCGCGCATATTTACTGTTTTTCTCAACTCTGTACATCATATTGCATTGCTGTTGTTCCGTTTAACATCCGCTGCAGAAAAATTTCAATGACGTATCTGTATCTTACTTATTTTTACAAATTTTTATATAATTTCTAGCAGTTTCTGCGATGAAATCGTGCGCCGGCTTCGCGCGAAAATTCACTGGTTTTCTGATCTCTGTACATAAAACATCGCAATTCTTTTAGCCTTTTGACCTCCGCTGAAAATTATTCAAATTATTTCTGCTAATTTTTATAAAATTTCTAGTAATTTCTGCAGTGAAAACGTTCGTCGGCTTCGCGCTCCGCGCGAAAATCTCCGTTATCATGTAATTTTTTACTTGACATCTTGCTGTACCAACAATTGTGATTCGATTCGTACTTTATATAAAATTTTTTTGAAGTTTTGCAGTGAGTTATCTTGCTATCTTTGGGGTTCTTGGGTTCTCAGTGCCCCTCCCGCCCAAGCGAGTTAAATTCGCCTATGGTGTAGATAATCACTGATCGGTGAGCTGTTTCTGTCGTTTTCGAAGCTAGTGGTCTGGCTTTAACCGCATTTCCGTTTTTTGATCTGTAACTGTACCGGAGCTCCGGAGTTTAAATCGTATGACATAGGAATGGATAATTGTCTTGTGCATTATCCTGTATTTTGGTTTAAGACAGATAGATGCAACGTGTATTATGTGTATTTTCCATCTTTCCCTTAAATTCTTTTAGCGTTTAGAAGCGTTCGCTGTTCGGCTGTTTTGCATAGTTCTGCCTTTTGCAGTTGTTTTTCGAACATTGTCTTTTCGCTATAAACTGGAATGAATTCTTAATCGAGACATTGACTTCCGGAAAGAAATATCTGGAAGATAGCACAAGTAGATTGAATAACCTTCTCGTTTAGCTGAAAACCTTCAGAATTCACTCAGTTGGTTGCAGCCGGGAAGAGTTACGAGTACTACTGACTCGGATTACGAGCGCTGTAAAGAATGCGCCCGCAACCGTACCGTACTGCCGATCGAGATGAGTGCTGTAGAAGTACTAGAAATAAACATACCGACTACCGAGCTCCAGCAACTGATTCGGTTGACAAAAAAGCCGAAATATGTTAAGTAATCTTACCAACGTACACATAAAGTGCAACCGATACAGTACGAGGACCATTGGGTGCTGTGAACATACCCTGCACGATTAGGCTGCGATGAACAGCCGGCTAAAGTTAAGCCGTTTGCATTCAGACTGTGATATCAGTGGCGTTGCGAGCTACGGCTGTTCATCGTAGCCTAATCGTGCAGGGTATGTTCACAGCACCCAATGGTCCTCGTACTCGTAAGAGAGAAAATTAATATGCAAACAACAAAGTCATTTCAGCTGTTCTGGCATTTTACTCTGTATTGTGCATTCGAATTCGAAGTAGTAACTACAGTATTGTACATGCTAGTATGCTGCTGGTCACTTCATCAAGCTGGCGGATGGATCAAAATCGTTTCATTAATCTTACACTTCTTTAAGTTAACAGTTAACAATTGCATTATGCGAAGGCCTGTGTCTAACTGTTTTGTAGTTTAATTCTGAACCTATTTGTATGACAAAATTTAGAATTTCGACTGACTTTTTTGTTGTTACCGTCGTAATTAAAAATGTCCGCGTCTGTATTGGAAGATACCAGTATTCTTGTTTTGGAGACATATTTACCAACTAGACCAGGAGATGCGGGAAGTGGTGTTACATCTAGCGAGGGATTGAGGAACAGTAAACACGGGCAAATGTGTCGTTGTGGATCCACTGCGATCTATCTAATCCATATCTAATCTAATAGATATGGCACGTTTCGTACCACTCCATAAAACCGACCGTATCATTTCTTCACAGTAGTCTACGTATTCCTACGTATTCCCCCTGTATTCTTGCTGTATTCGCCTCGTATTCCTTCCTGTGCTGACCGTATGATTTCTGTATTCGCTAAGTGGGCTGCCGTATTCCTACGTATTCTCCCTGTATTCTTGCTGTATTCGCCTCATATTCCTCCCTGTGCCGACCGTATGATTTCTGTATTCGCTAAGTGGGCTGCCGTATTCCTACGTATTCTCCCTGTATTCTTGCTGTATTCGCCTCGTATTCCTCCCTGTGCCGACCGTATGATTTCTGTATTCGCTAAGTGGGCTGCCGTATTCCTACGAATACCACCTGTATTCTGCCCAAATTCAAGGCGTATTCTAAGTTTTCTAATTCGGAAACCAAAGAATACATGGGGAATACAGGCGGAATACGGGAGAATACGGGGACACACTAAAGAAGACAGCAGTCGTGTTTAAATTAAAGCTATATAATGGAAAATCCTTCGCGAATACAGTAGGAATACAGGCAGAATACGGATGGAATACGTGGGAATACAGCTAAAGAGTAAAGGTACGAGTATCTTAATCATAGTGGCAAGATTAACATATCTGTGGAGTGTGCCCGTATTCCCACGTATACTACCTGTATTCTGCTGTATCTCTAAAGTATTCCCTAACTAGCTTACCTAACCTCTGTGACTACTGTCTACTTGCAGCATATTTGTGCATTCCCACATATCCAGTCAGTATTCACCACGTATTCCCTGCTGTTCTAGTTAAAAGCCTAAGAAACCTAAGAAACCGAAGAATACATTGTCAACACGGACAGCATACGGGTAGAATACGTGGGAATACGGTATTAGTTGCTGTCACTCGCTAAAATTATCCTGCCCTTCTAATAAACGTTCGTAATGATCCAGGCTGCATTCAACTGTATGTAGTTACGCTGTACTTACTGTAGTTCGTCATTAAGTTTTAAGATAAGGTTTAATTAATTAACTTAATAATTAGTAATTGAGCGAAAATTTGATGAACCAACTAGAGTCATTCACGCCTTATTAGCCATTTAGCACCTAATTAAATAGCGAATCTGCCCCTAATTAGTAATTTCGCACCTGGTTTTTTTAGCACCTAAATAGCAAATTTATTACACATGATAAAAAATTAATATTAAATGTCATTAAGCTATGTGAAATTATTTTTCTTAATAGATTTGCGCTTGTTGTGTTGCGTTGTCCATGGTAGTGAATGGCACTGAAGGCAGATTTATTGCAGAATTCACAGTGCTGTCAGATTTAGTGTTTATTTCCATTAGTGTATCCGTTATCAGTGGTGGGAACATTATTCAATTTTTTTGTCTTAGTCATAGCGGAAAGATGAGTAACCGATACGTGCGCAGCAGTCGTGCCTTCGCTGCTGATGTTTGACAGTCCTAATTATACAGCAGAGGAAAACGTAGTCAGACGTACTTGCAAAAGCAAAATAATGGAGAACATAACGTGAATACAGAAAGAATACGTGTGGGATACATAGGAATACGTGGAATACAATCAACATGATGGACCGAACATAGGAATACACGGAATACAATCATAGGAATACATGGAATAGAATCAACATAATGGACCGAACATTTCAATAAGGTCCAAAAAAGTGTCAGTCATGGAATTGCTCTCATTAATCGTGCGAAAGACGGCCTGTGCGACGCTCAACGTGTGGGACTTTTCTACGCGTTCGTCCAGTCTCATCTGGACTACTGCTCTACCGTGTGGTGCAACGCGTCTGTGTCCCTGCGAGAGAAGTTAGCCGTTGCACAGCGTAATGCAGTCCAGGCAATTGCGAACTATCCGACAACACCTGTAAAAATGTTGATGAACCGTTTCGGATTCGTTCCCCTATTTACCCGTTGGAAGCACCAGGAGGCTATTTGGCTGTACAAGATCAAACATCCTGTGCCGTTCAACGTGCCGAACTACATAATGGATTTGGTAAAGTACGAGGAAAGGAAGCCATACCACCTGCGTAACGCCGATAAATCTACCATCAGAACAAAGGCGGCGTCAAAATGTGGGGAAACCACATTGGCATGGCGACTGAGCAAGCTACTGGATAAGATCAACCTTTGTGGCAGTGATATTCTTGAATTACGTTCTCTTGGGTGTTTTTAGAAGTGCACTATACACTGCGGGCCTTTTTTAAACTACTGTTGGGTATTGTTTTCTACCTAGTTATGTTTCGTGTGTGATTATACCCTTCTTACTTTGACTTCGATGTTTTTGTCTTTAGCATTTACCAGCCAGGTTTAAAATCCCAGGCTAGACTGTCATCCTAGCCGGAAATTGGCTACCTGCTCTGACTCGAAATAAATTAAATTAAATAAATTTAAAATTAACAAAAAAGGGGCCGATTTTATAGAGTGGTACTCAATGGGCCATAGGTGTAGATCACTGCGGGAAAGGGCACGCGCCGTAAAAGCTATCGACCATACAGGTAACATTTAGCCGTATTGTACATCATTGCTACACTTAATATAATTCAAAATTTAAGCAGATCCGCCGATGTTGATTTGGAATACGTGCGTTCGGTAAATCAGCGGATCGTAAATCAAGGTTTGCTGCCGCATGATCCTATTTCGCCGCCTGCCTTTAAAAATTTGCTGGGAATTGAGCAGTTTTAATCTTATATACGGTTACCAAAATTTTCTGTCACACGATGAAGCAGAAATTACTATCCTGATTATGTTCAATATTATGCGAGAGCATCTTTACAGGAGTTTTATGCTGACCGATTTTTTTGCATCCTGGATAATGAAGATCATGGTTACTTGCTGCCGCACGAACTGACATCCAGATTGACCGATTTGGCCAGCGCTTGTTTGTTTCGGAAGTTTAAGTTATTGTTCGATATCTATGATGCAAATGAACGCTTCATTTCCCTGCTGACAATTATCAAATAACATACTACTGCTAACCTGATAAAAGCTTGACTGCGATAGAGCTACTATCCAATAAATTCCAGAAAGTAACACCACGCAATGCTAAAAAACTACCGCTGTCACAGCTCTTTACTGACTCAGTCGCAATCCTGAGCGAATATTTGTAGGTCTACAAACCAAGGAAATATGGGCAATTACTCACCGACTGCCTAATGACTCACGGGATACAACAATAACTCCTAATCATGTACATACTGACATACAATATACGATATAATCATGAACGAAGCACTACACTCGCACGTCTTCACGGATGACACCCTGACACCTAAACATCGATAACCGATAACCTAATAAAGATGACATTAAACTGACACTACTGCAGGATACTCTAAGACCCAGAATCGTAGACTAACTTGATAAGATTGTGTATAATATTTGTACGTACGCGGTAATCACATCATTCGCACAGACACTTAAGCTTCGAACATTTTGCAACTTTTAGAACAAATCACAGTTAAAAATAACGGAACTTACTTGTGTGTTTTAACGGAAGCTCCTTCTGAGTGAGGAATGGACACAGAGACGACAAACTCTTCAGGAAAATTATCCTGCGCATCAAAGAATTCGTCCTCGTCGGATGGACCTGTACAAGCATGCAAAACACTCTCATCACCCTGCAGCAAGACTATTTAACGCACTGCCATCGATTGACGACAAAAAGAAAACAAGCAAGTCAGAAGCAAGGGTTTCGCTACCTCCCGACAAATACCGCTAATACAAAAAGAAACACCTGCTCGCGGATCGATCGATAGGCCACGACAACGTTTTGGCATAGAAGACGTACTCATGCCAGTTGCGCCAAGAACGTCGTACAAGCCCACTCTCACCTGTGGCAATCGGTTTACCCGAATTGGCACTGCTCCCACCGGGCTGGCTGCCTTTCATGGTGGATGATTTGGCCGCCTCAGCCTTAGCGGCCTCCTCCAGACTGCTGTGCTGCTTGGCCAGCTGCTCTACCATCTCAGCCAGCCGGACGCGCTGGTCGTGTTCATGACCCAGCATCTTCTGCCATTTCTTCCCTTCACTCTGCGCCATAGTCAGGAACTCTTTGGAAGCCTGCCAGTAGGCCATAACACATCTTGCAATACATCGTAATCCACGGTTTAGAAATAAACGGTTTGTAAGTATTTCCTAAAGACACTCTACAGATGAAAACAACACAGCCGGGAAATCTAGTGCAATCATGACTAATCAGCTCCATGGCCTGGTCTTTTCAACCGCAGCACGACCATACAGATTTTCGTTACGAAAATAGTGCGTCACCTCATCATCGCTTCGCAACAAACAAACATGCTATCCCGTCACAATGTATCAATTGTCAAATCCCCTGCTGAATCTGCAAATTATTGATTACGAATCTTTGAACTTAAAATCAAGCAAAATTTGCGGCGGATGAAAACAGTTTATTTTAACCTTTATCGTCCGTTAAAACTAATAGAGAATCGAAACCATAATCATAAACAAAATGGTACAACCGTTGAAAAAAATACAATTACGCATGAGAAATGGGGAACAATCTTCGCTCATTAAATCAGAATTACAGTATCATACGTTGTGGCCAAGTAAGAATACCACATAAAGCCGACCGCAGAAAATACTTTACGTTAGTGAGTTTTTCTGCATCCAGCAAATCGAAACACATTTCCCGCAGCACCGGGACAATTAACCACTCTAGTCTGCCATGAAAGATTTTTGTCGATTATCGACAGCATCTCGACCATGAAACATCCACACTCATGTCCCATCACCAGGCACTTAAAAGTCACAGGTAAACTTACGTTCAATAGGGCTGTGCTGGTTAGCCGGAACAATGTGGCCCGTTCGACAACCGCCTTAGCCTTGGCACTGGCGTCCGGCGGAATTGATAAATTCTCCAATTCCACAATCAATCCCTGCAGTGCGCGACCTTGCTTACTGATCTGTTCGTGGCACGCGTTCAGCTCGTCGATTTTCGAACTCAGATTCCGGATTACCGCCTGAAGATCGCTCTTCGAAACGTCCTCTTCTTCATCATCTTCTGCCAAGAGATAATTCACTGATGTCGAAATGACAGTCAAACTTATCGCACATCGTATAAAACTACAGATAAACTGGAAATGACGTTCTATAACAAGGCCAATATCCCTCCACGAAGAAGAGGAAAAAACAGGAACATCAAATGCATTAAATTCCGATCTACACACCACCGAACATAAATGAATATGCTGACAAGTCAATCCATTTGGAAACACGGTTCGGTGGACACAAGACAGGTAGCGAACAGGAGAACATGGGGAAATCCTGACTAGCTTAAAATAGTACTTTCCTTACACGATCGAGTGCACTTACGAAATGCGCTCGATACTGATAAGCGAGAAAGATTATGTTATCAACACTATAACTCTAATTACTCAAAGGAGTCCATGTAGCAAGAAATGTTCCTACTTCATACGACGGTCACCCGCGTAAACATAAAAGTAGACAGAAAATTCAACTGAAAAACGATACAAAACACCAAACACTGTTTTACAGTGATTTTAATACAGAGTGACTCCAGTTTTCCTTACCGTCCGGTTCATTTCCAGATGAATCGTCCACTCCAGCCTTATTTGCCCGCGTTTTGGCCAGTTCAACCGCGGTAATCCATCGCTGACGTTCCACCTCCGAATTGGCCTTCAAATGAAATGTCTGATCGCCCAACTTCTGAATAGCAAAATTGCACGTGTCGTCAGTGGTCACATTGGCTCCTCTCAGCCGGATGGAACCACGCGGATGATCCGGCACATCCGAGGGAGACCTACAGTAAAGAGAGTGAATACTTGCGAATCGGATTATTTATCCCTGTAAGTGTAAACCTGAACAAAGTGCATTCGGTGCAGACGCATACCAGCTGAGCCCGATGCAGAAAACTGTTGTGAGCCAGTAATGCGCAAAGCCGCAGACAAGGCAGATATACAGCCCCGCATGTGTCAGGGCTGAGCAAATACCTTACGTCGTCCACAGAGAGATTTATAAATCACAACAACCGCCTACCACAACCATATTTCCGCCCTGGAACATACTGTATAATGAGTTGCGTCAGTGCCAGCACCGGATTATGTAAAGAACATCAAATGCCCTAAATTTGCCCAAATCTCTAGTACGATTCGAAAAAAGACGTCAAATGCATTAATCCATATCTGCACAATGGTAAGTGCATGATTCATCATTAAAAAAACCCTCCACCGTAACTTGCTTTGAATTACGCACCAAGCAAGCGATAACTGGCAGAGTTAAAATAGTGAGTATCTATAAACATTAATCGTGATTTATTAGCAAATGACGGATTTACTGTTTCTCCGTGACCGGCTTGTTACACTGACGATCTGGTTTCCACATGTAAATCATGTTTTCGACATTTATATCATATATGGTAGCAAATCAATACGTTGCATAAGTTTCCTTGCGGGGTAGCATTGTATACCTGCGGTCTTTCTAAAGGGAACGGTTCCATTGATCAAGAAGAATTTAATGCCATTTTGACCTGCTCCATTGCCGGCAATTCGCTGTCGTTGAGCCCTCAACAGGTGGAGTACCTTACCAGAACTCTCTCTGACGCCATCGACAAGGACATGGATGATGTGGTACCCTTCGAAGAGTTTCGTGCATTTCTGGACAGCTCACCGGAACTATTGGACAGTCTCCAAGTGTCGTGAGTGAAATGCCCATTGCGCTTACCATTAATATCGGTCGCGTTACTCGTGTATAAGGCTTCTGTAAAATCAATTTATCGTCGAAGAATTTCCCGTTTTTTGCTCCCGCCACGAATACCGGATTTTGAAGTTTCGGGCCCTTTAAAAAAGAGGCATTTTCCATTATTGTGATGTTCTTACATGCACCGACATCCATGCGAATTTGTCTGGGGATGGCTGTTTTTGGCTTCTGTCGCCGCTTTTTTCACATACGGAGCCGTATCTGCCGGATACCGAAAGTGTAAATTTTTACTACCATTAACCAGATTTTTCTATTTAAACATTGTAAACTAGACTTCGCAAATATTTCAGATGAGTATTACGGATCACCTTGCATTTGTTACTATCTAATAGCAAAGAGATTTGGCAGTGCCATCAACTGGACAGCAACCCTGGCCATTGTATTTATGCTGAAAGAAAGCATGACCTTTGTGCGTAGTACATCGGTAGGCCGATTCGTTCCAGTGGACTCGATGGTATATATCCATAAAGTCAATGGTTATGTTGTGGTTGTCGCGATATTCGGTCACATCATCATGCATTTCGCTACATACGGTTAGTTCCGTTGTTTGTTGTCAACAGATTTGCGTGGTCTGATAATTACAGTTTCATAAAAACTTCGCGCTTTTACTGGTGCTCTACTCCTTTTTAGGGCGTGTTAAATTGTGTGGATTAGCCTAGCTGAACTATTCCAGTGCTGGAGAAGCAAATACGAGCACAATCTTATCGCCTACGCTGGACATCATTTCTGGCTGGTTCAGTTTCGCCGCCACCTTGGTTACTTTCACTGGATCTTACCCTGCGTGAGAAGAACTGGACATTTCGAGGTAAACAGACCGCTGTGGTATTTTGTCGTAAATACTGTGTTATTTCCTTAGAAAGCCGAACAATTTGCAGCGAATCATATCATTCAAAAACAATCTCGGAATGAAATCAATAGAAACGAGAGGCAAAATTATGCAACCACTAATTTTGTTGACTTAACATGTGCTGAGTTAAACAGATGATGGGGGTTGCTGTTTTCCGTTGGGTTTATTAATGATACTTCCATAAAGATAGTTTACAAATATTTTTTTTATACTCGTACCCATCTTTTTATACCAGGTCTTTTTTTATACTCATCTTTCCGGATACATCACCTTCTATGTTGCACTCTTGCTGCACACGTTGCATCATAAATTTTGGCAGTTCATACTTGTTCCGGGAACGATGTACCTATATAGTCGAAAAGGCATATGCCAGCTGGATGATTCACCGCAAAGCAGGATATAAGGTGATGATAAGAAAAGTCGTCCAGTGGCCATCCGGAGTAAGTGCATCTTAGATTTTCCAACGATAAATCTCTAAATAATAATAAATCTCACGATAGGTCTTGCCGTTTCTGTTAATTACTATTTAACATTTTTTTACAGGTTACCCAGCTTACCGTGGATCGCCCAGCACATTTCGTTTACAATCCCGGTGATTATATTCAGATCAAAATACCCGCTCTCGCATGGTTTGAGTGGCATCCGTTTACTATTAGCAGTTGCCCGGAAGAGAAAAGTAAGTGATGGGCTGTACTTGTATGTGTACTTCTATAAGTTATGCACTTTTCCGTAGATTGTTATTGCAGCAATATTCGAGTTCAACGGTTTTGCATCAATCTTGGCATCTCTAACATAGATTTCCTGACTTTGCACATCCGGACGGCAAAAAATTAAACTCGGCGATTGTACAATTACTTTGCCGCCCATTTACGTGATTCATGTACGTTTGCCATCAGTCATAAACCTTCGACCAATTCTTTGCGGCAATCTGTTGTCAACCGCTCAGCTCGGCGTGCTCGAGTGTAAATTCTATAAAAAGCGTCTATCGGAAGCCGGCCAAATTCTTGTCAAACCGATCAGTACCGTGGTGAAATGCATTATTGGGCAGTTAACATTAAGCTAATGTCTGAATTGTGATCTTGCAAAAAAAGAGATATATACATACAGTAGTAATAAAAGGAACTTGACTGTTTCAAGGTCCACATTAAGGGTCCCTGCGGGACACCATCCGGAAAGATCTTCCAAGCTCAACATGCTATGCTCATTTGTGCCGGCATTGGGGTCACCCCTTTTTCATCTGTACTTCAGAGCATAGTCATTCGCATAGTCATTCGCCATCGTAATGCGCTATCGCACAACGTCATCCAGTCACACGAACCGATTTTATTGGGAAACACCATAAAACTGCAAAAGGTTTGGTTGATGACTGAAAAATTTCTCATATCACTGCTGTTCTTAATCAAGGCTGTCGTAAGCACTTAAAAAAATCTAGATGGTTGACAGCCGAAGAGTTGATGAGCGAAATACCGCAACAATAGAAGCACAAGCATACGTGTACTTACATTTTCCATTTTTAGTTTTTTGCATCAGAATGTATTACTTTTACTGTGTTCTGTTGATCTATACGCTCGAATTTAAAGTGGTGAGTTTTGGTTGTGGGTTACAAACTTGCGATTGATTTTAAGGTGGATTTTATCTGGGTGGTTAAGAACCAGCGGAATTTGGAGTGGTTTATGGAATTGCTGGAGGGACTGGATGCCGAGCAGTATAAGGAGGAACGGTTTCACCAATTCCTGAATATACAGATTTATTTGACTTCTTGCACAAAAATGGATGATCGTGCAGGTAGACCAATAAAAGATAACACTACGACACCGTGTGAATGGACATGTACGACAGAGTTGTACATACAAATACTGTAAGCGTTGCGCAGTTTTACGTACAGTCAACTAATCTAATCCTGGTCGATCTCTGCAAATCCAATGCTTTCGATACAGCGATCCAGTAGCTGGTAGGTCCAGCAGATAAGATCACAGGTTCCGACAAAGTGACAGTTAACGTTGTCCGGTGACATTCGCCGTTTCCCTTCGTAATCTGGATAAACTGATCAGGATACCGGTTGGAGGCGCAGAACCGAACATGGGGATAGTCGCGTCCAGCGCTGCAGTGTTAAAATATCTCTGCAGTACCAATAAAAACATCACCTCAAAAGGTGAAAGGCTTGATAAGCAATGTACGATCGCTGACTAAACGAGAAAAACGGGAATGCGATGTTACTGCACAACTGGAGCGCGAGTACAGTACTTGAAGTTATGCGACGCATCGTCAGAGGCCTCCGCCCACGGCCTCTTCCAAACGCCTGTCTCCCTGCTCTCGCTTTTCACCGGCTAACGGTTGTGAAGTGTGCATGTTGTAGTTGTTAACTTGTTCGTGTTGTGGGGCTTTCCCGCTGCCTCGGTGTGAACGCGACGTCGTGTTGTGAGTTTCATTTTGTACAGACACCGAATTATACGCCTGCATGGTGACTGGCTCCGCAGATCATTAAATGCTGTTTATCATGGTAGATATTACTCTAGGTTTTCAGCGCAAAGAATGTTTCAAAAACCGTTTGGTTTCTCGGTTTGACCATTCGACACTGAGTATCATCTTAACCGGAAATAGTTAAATTAAATAGATTGGAGATTAAACAGCGAATACCGATAAGTTTTTTAGACGCTAGCAGACGTTGCCATTTGCCCATTTAAATTTTATTTGGTAGTCAAAATCCTAATACATAATATGATAAGCCATATAAATATAAATCGCTACAAATCCAAATAAATATTGTCCTAGCCAGACTGACGAAATCAGACGAATGCGTTCCTGAACCCCTTACCAGAATATTTTGTCAAGCCATTTAAACATGCACTCAACGAGGAGATTTCATAGCAGATTCGGGTCGTTTGATAATCACAGCTATCAGCGTTTGGGAATTCGATCCGTCTCATATTCTCAATCGATAACTAAAACATTACGTTTATTAATATTCAAAATTTAACTTATCAAAATGCAAGTTCCTATCCAACAAAATATATATTATAGAAGTACCACCAAATTTTCAACATGAACAACAATCGATCAAAAAATCACAATCTTGCGCAGCAATGTAGGAACAATAAAGCAACAACAACAACGGCAAGTTACAAAAATCATCCCAACGCCTGTAAGACCCTCTGCACATTCGCCGCCACTCGTTCAGCATACACCGATCATCGCTCATCCACCAACCACCGCACCCACGGCCAGGTACTTTCAAACAGCAACTCTTCGCGCATATGCAAGATCACGGCCTCCTTATCGGGATCGGCGTATCGGATCGCAGGGCCGGTCGTCAGAAAATGCGGAAAATGTATGCCGGCGTTCAACACCTTCCGTCCGCGACACAATCCTTTGGTGCGATCATACCAGGGATAGATGTAGGACTGGTGGTTGGAGAAGCGCAGAAGAAGATCTGCGATGTCACAATCAGCTGAAAAACGGCTTGGACACAATCTGCTGCCGCATTTTGGAAGTACAACGCAGAAATAATTCCAACGAGTGCCGTACAAAATTAAGATGCGTTACAGAGAAAACACGGTGCCTTTCTCTCAACGTTCACCGGTGGTCTTCTTCTTGACGGGCGCACAATCGCACTTCCCGCGCACCACTTTCAGCAGCACCCCGGTCAGGTCCTGACAGCGCCCGTTCCGCACCATGACAGTATTGTGGTCCTGCAGATTGTGTCCCTCCCCCGGGACATGGGCGATGCGATCCGGCGAGCCGGTGACGCTGAGCCGCACACGGACGCAGCGCCGGTTGGCTGAGTTGGGCTTCTTCGGCTTCTTGATCAGCGTCTTAATCACCACGGCCTTGGCGCACGCGACCGGCCGGCCAGCCACCATGTGCGCTTCTGTTTGGGGATGGGCAGCTGGATGTGGCCTTTGTAGAGGCGTCTGTAGTCGGTTATTCGCTGCAACAGAGAGTACTAGTAGTGACAAATACCAGTTTCAATGCTCAATTTAAAACAAATTTAGCGCAGGCGCGGACGGGATCAGCTGCTGGCTGAAAAATAGCTATGCAGTACAACAACGTCCAGTCTGCAACCGCGTAAATTACAGGAAAAATAACTAGTTAATTGCACTGAATTGTCAACACAAAGCAAGGAATTTTCTTTCTCTAGACAGAATTGTCTAGAGTTCTTGTTTTTCTTGCGGTCTAAGTAATTTTTGGTAAGCTTTTTCGACCAAATAAGAAGCCCTGCCATTTCTGGTTCAAACCAGATTGGCAGGGGCGAACCATATCGCGCATTCATTCACCACGAACCCATCATTACTGGAGCGCCTCATTTACTGCTTTCCAGCGCATCTCTCCATTCCTTGATACTCATTACTGCTCTTACTCATGACTGCTGATCTGATGTCGCACCCTTTCCTCGTCTTTTCTATGGAGCCCTGCGGGGGCTGGAGTTTGAGCCGCGGGGAGGATTTAGCTGGCCACGGAGGCGGACTGTGGGGGATTTCTGGGCGCTGTGCTCGATGTGATCTGGGGTTAGTAATTCAACGCTCTGCGTTTCGACCATTAACCAGTGAACTAGCTAGTGCAGTGCTTTGGCGTTCCGTGCGGGTTTCTTCCGGGTCTGGTGAAGTTAGGGACCGTGGATCTGAACTCTGGAACCCTGGTGGACATTTTCACTGCCCTGGTTGGCATTTTCACTGCTACTTCGCTCATTTCATTCAACTGTCTTTGGCCATATTCATGAACCTCCTGGCTGGTGAATCTTCCGAGCTCTGTGGACTGGCGAATGGGACGTGGAAGTTTGGAGATGGAGTTTCTGCTTGTTGCGCACGATGTGATCTGGGGTTATTAATTCAACGCTTTGCGTTTCGACCGCTAACCAGTGACCTAGTTGGCGTAACTTGTGGGGGCTCTGTCTTTTAGACGTCTGCTAATCTCGTTTATCATGTTTTCAGGATTGGTAGATTTGCTGTTGTGCGGATTTTTTGTTCGAAACCTGTATTCCTTGTGGTTAATCATTAAATTTCATGTAACTAGTTAATTAATAAACGCCAATGCAAAAGTAGGCGATCGCGCTACCATTTTAAACGATGGTTGCAGTCGGACTGCAGAAAAAGATGTAGAATAATCACCTCCAATTTGCAGCCGTGCAAAACACAGGGCAGAACGGATCATCGACGTACTCGAAGGGCCGATTATCCGGAAGACAGAAGGGCTTGGAATTTCATGAACTCGTACGGCTTGGAATGCCGCCAGAACGGGATCTGATCGACTGCCGTCATCAGCTCCATATTGCGCGTCGGAACGAGGGTTCCTGGCAGAGCCTCAGAGGCCTCGCGGGATGGAAGAGGGACTTCACGGCGGACTGGCAGGCGCGCATGCATCATCCCGCAGTGCTTAACTGCTTAACATGGTTGCTGGGTTCCTCAAGATCTCATTCAATTAACGAAATCCTGCAAGGCAGCCACCTATGAGGCACCACCCACCACCTTGCTGAAGAATGGTAGTTTCACTAGTTTGTCTACAAGATCTTCGATGAAGAAGTGCGACACAATATGATAAAGAAAGAACTGACAGAAACAAATCCTACTGAAAATGAGAAAAATTATGAAACAGATAACTGTAATATATATCGGAAATACAAATATCGGAATACAATACATATATACGCCATTTACCCGAATACACAGCGTTTCTACGAAGTGCATACGGGGATCATTCTTCGCTTTTCATCGAGCAGCTGATCATGTCGTCGGAATCTGGAGTACAACAAGGCGACCCACTGGGCCCGTTACTGTTCTGCCTTGCACTCCAGCCGCTTGTAGCATCTTTAAAGGCGGATTTAAACGCCTGGTTTTTGGACGACGGAACCTTGGGCGGTAAGCCAGCGACTGTAGCGCACGCTTTTGGCCAGAGTATAGTCATTATACTGAAAGCCCGCGAAATCGGTCTAGTGGTGAAGGAAGCAAAGTGCGAGCTTCACATCTCCGGAGGAACCCAGCAAGAACGAGATGATGTCGTTGCAGATTTTCTGGAGATGTACCCGCGGCTTCGCATTCTCACAGATGCCGACTTCTTACTGTTAGGTGCACCGGTTTTGGACGATGCTATTGGCCCAGCCGTGGCCGAAAAGTGCTCGACCGTGAAAACGGCATGTGAGCGGTTGGAGCTCTTGCCACGTCACCACGCTCTTTTCCTCTTGAAAAACGGCCTAGGCGCCCCGAAAATTATTTACATGCTGCGTTGCTGCAATGCCTGGAAGCAACCACAACAGCTTTATCAGCTAGATGAAACCACGCGGCTATGCTTCCAAACTTTGTGCAACGTACGCACGGCTCACAACGACTACCCGTGCTGGCGGCAGGCGACGCTACCAGTAAGCAGAGGCGGTATTGGCATACGTCGGGCGGAAGAATTAGCGCTACCAGCCTTTCTGGCTTCGATTCATTCCGTATCCGGCATAGTGTCGCTACTGCTTCCTGACCATCCTTCGGTAGATGTCCTGGCCGCCTCCGAGTTGTGGAAGTCAAAAGCGCGCCTTGATGAACTACCTGAGCAAAACTTCCGTAAGACACAACGAGCATGGGACCTTCCGCTGTGCAACGCATCACTGTCTTTACTTTTGGAGATCTTTCGCGACGACGATGTCAACCGGGCCCGCCTCCTGGCTCAGTCGACGCCAGAAGCTGGCTTGTGGCTGAATGCCTTGCCCTCGGCACACATTGGCAATCTCCTTGATGACGACACGGTAAAAATTTCAGTCGGTTTGAGACTAGGCGTTTCCATCTGTGAGCCGCATTCATGCGCCAAGTGTCACAAGCCCGTTGATGCATATGGCCACCACGGCTTATCCTGTTCCTTCTCTGCTGGAAGACATCCGCGTCACGGCGGCCTGAACAGTATCGTCTGCAGAGCGCTGGTGTCAGCGGGCATCCCTGCCAAACTGGAGCCGCGCGGAACATCCCACACGTCGGATCGTCGCCCGGATGGGTGCACGACCTTCGCCTGGAAACGCGGTATGTGCTTGGCGTGGGACGTCACCTGTGTCGATACCGTCGCCTTGTCTCACTTAAAATCCACGTCAGCTTCTGCTGGATCCGCCGCAGCACAGGCCGAAGATAAAAAAGTGCGACTGTACTTGTATCTGTTGGGAAGATACATCTTCGCGCCTTTAGCCTTCGAAACTCTCGGACCATGGGGAAAGTCGGCCATCGCTCTAATTAAAGAAATTGGGAAACGACTCCAGCTCCAAACAGGTGAACCTCGTTCCCATGAGTTCCTGCGCCAGCGAATATCGTTGGAAATTCAGCGAGGCAACGCCACTTGTGTACTTGGAACAATGGAAGGAGCGGCAGCATTAAATGAGATTCTGTTGCTGTGAATTCGTGACTAACTATTTTCGATATGTAATGTACCCGTATTTATGAAATATCGGAAAAACAGAAAACCGAAATATCGGAAATACAAAGTTGGAAATTTGCAGGGCAACCGCCGTACGGAGGTGACGCAATGAACAAATCTGAAATTAACTGACGCGTGCACGGTTTTGATTCGCGTTTTTTTGGATGTGTCATCATTTGTGGCATTTTATGTGATTTTGCTTTTCTTATCCTTGATTCCTTAGCATCCCACCTTTCGACTTTCATCAGTAACGTTTTATAATCAGTAATGTATCAGTTTTATAACTACTTCAGTGGAAACATCACAGAAAATGCCGTGGAACGTGAATCTCGTCTGTCTTTGTGACTGACTGATCTTGGACATTTGAGTGCTTTGCCTTTGCCGTCATGAATCTGTGCCTGGATATTGCTATAACTTTGGGATAGTCGAATGGCGCCATGTTCATCTCCTTTCAGCAGATCGTGGCGGTCGATGCCCGCTACAGCCTGCATCGTATCCCACAGCATCCCCAGTTTCGCACCCTGTGCATTCGACGGCGCAGGCAACTGCTGCGGCAGGTCTTCAAAAGCGATGGCCAAATGGTGTCGGGCGCTGCGGCCAGCAGTCTGACACCCGACGAAGTGCGGGACAGTCGCAAGACCTATTGGCATACACGGCTGGCCCTGCTGGCGAAAAAGTACGGATCGCAGATGGACAGCTGCAGTGTGTTTGGCTCGTCGGGAAAGAAAAGTCGCTGTCGCAGTACAGTATCAGCCGCTCCACCATCAGCAGTCGTCTGTCGGAGGAGGATCCGATGAGGAGAACACCGTGCATTCGGCCAGTGTTACCACAGCTGCTGGTAAGATTATATTCGGGTCAAACTAGAAAAAGTTTTGTATCCAAATGACAGATGTAGCTATAACGGATTCGTAGATAGTGGTGGTTAAATAACGTAAATCGTTCTTTTTTTCCATGGTCGAAGTGATTCAGAATTTCGCTCACATCGATAGTTGAATACTAGACCATGTGCGTTGGTTACTTGTATGGCCGACAAGTAAGGATCCATCTATACAAGTTACGTCATGACCGAACCCACACCGCGGCGATTCGCTGCCGCGCAAATTAGATGTATGCGTGTGTGAAGGCGGTGCCAAAAATCCATCCACGTAAGGCCCTTACGTGTATGCCTGTAACTCCACCCCTTTGCATGCATACATACAAGTAGCCGATCCAGCTGCCAGTCAACCTCGAAATTTCAAACGCTCGTTTTTCGTTTGCTTCTCAACGGATCTTCCCAGTCGACATATCAGAAGATGGAAAATTAAATTTAAAACTTTTTGGTATTTTGCAAGTGGATATTTATGGCGAATCAAGAAAGTTATGACTGTTTTGGTTTCTCGTAGACTTAACATAGGATGCAAGCCACCGCCTCCTTTCACGGGCCTATGCTAAGTCTACGAGAAACCAAAACGCTCTTTCTTGATTCATAAATATCTACTTAGATACTAAAAGTTTCTTCATCTTCTGATATACGAAAAGATCCGTTGAAGAAGTTTTCAAAATTTTGGAGATCAACGGGCAGTCAGATTGGCCACTTGTATATGTACATGCGAGGCAGCTGGCACCTACACGCGTGCCGCACCAGCTCGCTCAAACACGTTACGACCCATACACAAGCCAGTTTTCAGGCGGTTCTAACGTTAGTTGTATGTATGCATGCGTAACTTGTACACATACAAGTTGCAGCGCTAATGCACTACTCATTCGATATTCATCGTGATCGTAGTATTACATATTTGCCAATGGTTACCAATTTGTTTACATTCGTTTCGCGCTCATTTCGGCCCACGCTTGATTTCGTCATGCTTTTCGGTTTTAAGTCTCGCAGTCAGTGTCAGTTACAGAGTACATTCATTACATTCCGTTTCTGACTTGTTCTTTCCGTTTTGCCATTAGATTTTTTCTCAGATTTTGTCCGAACCTGCCTTTTTTGTTAAGCTTTCTCTTCATATTTGCGGTGATTAATCCAACTTAAAGCTGTCGACGAATTAAACTAGTCATGTCCACCAGTGCAACTTCATCGGAGGCTCCGACCGGCCGGGCGGAGCCATGCGACGGCCATGCTAACAGGTCGCAATCGTCTGGCTGGCTTAGTGGAGCAGGCGTTCGCCAGTGGGGACCTCAGTGATGTCCGTTTCACCGTGGGACGTCAGTCTGGCGACGTGCAGGATTTCACCGCGCACAAGTAAGAATGAATATAATTATATACTGTATACAACTGTATCGAAGGCTCAGCCACAGCCAAACTTGGAACTGTCGTTTCGTGTCCCAGGCTGCTCGTTATCTTGCCTTTTGTGCCGTTTGTCACCTGAACGTTGTTGTTCACTGCGCAGGTTTGTCTTGGGAATTCGCAGCCCGGTGTTCCGCATGATGTTCTACAGCAATGTGCCCGAAAACAGCCAGGACGCCGTAGATATCTCCGATATTCACCCGGATGCCTTTGCCAACATGTTAAGGTAAAAGTGAAACTAATATTAGGAAAAAAAGGTAATTAGACTGTTAGAAAAAAATTTAGGATTATTATCGGTAATTCTCCTGGCCACTTTGAAACAGGTAGGGAAATTGGTCATCTATAAAACTAACAAATTAAATGTTTTTATTTGTTAAGATTTGAAAAAAGCGATCGAAAGCAGCGTAGTCGCGGAAATTAGTGATCGGATTTCCCTTTATCTGCAGGCTGTGTTAGGGTTGAAATTCACGAGGCTTAGACCCATTTGTGAAAAGAAGTGAAATGAAAGTGAAATGAAGTGAAATGAAATGAAACGTGAAATAAAAAATTAAATTTAAATAGATTATTTTGGCTTTTATTAGGGTTGCAAACAGCCGATAGCAGTTAAAATATTACTTAATACTGCAACTGCACGGTACTAGTAGAAGTTTAATATTTCAAAAAAATTCGTTGTAAGTGGATTACTAAATTTATTATTCAGTACAGACTATACAGTAAGTGCAAAAAGATTGTGCAATTTGCTTTTGTTTTTACTACAGAATAAGATAAAACTGTTTAAAACTAAAATTAGGAGTAGAAGTTTGAAAATGGTAATCCGTGTATAAGAACAAGGCGTACAAAGAAAATGTTCATTTCGATTCAAAAAAACAGCGCAGTAGCGTCTGCGGCACGGAATTTCTTTCGAGTTAGATACTAGTCGTATTTGGGCGCGCGGCGCGCCTTTTGAGCTTGTCCGTGCGAGGTCCAGCTGTAAGTAGCCGAGAAATTTCATTATTTGCATTTGATCTTAATTGCACTGTAAACACTTTTAAAGATTATTTCTTTCTTATCAGCTGTACGAGATCCCAGTTTGACAAACCGAATTCTTCTACCTTGGCACGAATAGTTTTCTTTAATTAGCCGAACTCTTAGTATTACTGGGAAGAAGAGTAGAATTTAATCTTAGGCGTTTTGGCTAGCTATGCATTTAGATTTCTGAAATTACCTGCACTAAAAGCGTACGAACAACGTTTTCTTCTCTTCCAGTTGCAACATTAATGCTTACGCGCAGTGCTGTTTAATGCAGGGAATCGAATTAGAAGCGGTCACACAAAAAAATACAACGGTGTGAACATTTTCGTTGCAAGAAATATAGGGAATCGCTCTAGTTTCGTCCGCTTCTGATGCATTTCAAGCGATTTCACGATTTCACCATTTCATGCATTTCACGTTTCATTTCATTTCACTTTCACGTTTCACGCGAGGGTCCGCGTGATTGTGAAATGAAAGTGAAATGAAAAGTGAAATGTGAAATGGTGAAAGCCTGATTTCAACCCTAGGCTGTGTTCTGGCATGCTGACAACATCGTGCACGAGTGTCTGGCGTTGGTGGATCACCACGACCAATTCGATGGCATCACACAGGAAACACTGCAACGTATTCTGCAGCGCAAGACACTGCTGGCGGAGGAGCGTGTGATTGATTTACTTGGCTGTTGAACGGTACAGAATTTATAGTATTTGTTGTATTGTTGTCTACTTATTTTCGTTGTTGAATTTCTTTTACTTGTGAGAACAATACTGTAAAATGGTGAAGACCTTCTTTGGGAATAAAGGCTGTGACACTTTTCTCGACAACTGTTGCATCTTTTTTGCCCTACTTTTAGCGCACAAGCGCACTCTTACTGTTCGCTTTCAAAAGTTTATGTATTTTTACTTACGATGGACATTTTTTTGTGAATTTTATTTTTTAATGTTCTTTTTCCAAACACATTTGCTTCCGGAGTAAAAACACAGTTGCATTTACCCCAGTTAATTACACAGCTGTTTTTTAAAAGCCTCTTTAATAATTGTATATGGTAGCACAATCATAAGCTAAATAATATCTGCAGCTTGTGCAGGTGCATATGCATTACATAGCAATAGCAGAGTAAAAAGATGCCACCGCTATCGAGGAAAGTCAGAAAACACGGTACATTGTAGGAAGCACCCTTTTGACTAATCCGTACACTGTTTTTGTCACTATCCTCTATATCATTATACCGGGTGGCCGAACAAAATGTCACCCTCCGCATTTGTTTCGCCCCGTGCGAACTACTAAACGCAATTTAAACAAAGTAGACTCATTCGATAGACAATTTCTTAAGCTACTAAACCCAATAAAACATTCTTTTGAAAAGCTGATATCTCTCGTTAACAATGGCGCCAAGTGAAATCGTGTCAAAAGTTTTAGTGTCCCAGCTCGCAAAGTTCAAAATTTCGCCTCAGTTATTGTCCTTGCGTAATATCTTAAGTTTTTAAAATGTTTTATTTAGAGTAAGATTTCGTCTTTCAGTCGGGAAAAATTTGTTGGGATGGTGCATGCACTGGATGAGCTATGCACTAAGCAACCTTTTCGACAGTTCGGAAAAATTACGATTTTTTTCATCTGTTTTTTTAAGTATTTTAGTTACAATTTTTTGTTCAGTACTGGGTGCAATAAAGAGCGCTGGGGCAACTGGAAACTGTGGGTGGGTGAGTACCCTTTCAAACACGGGTGTGAACCAGGACTGCATTCGAAGTAATGGTCTGCAAATTGTTTTCAAAACGTCCGCCACCCCGTTTCATGAAGATCAAATGTAAGGAGTACCAAACCTTTCGCTCGTTGGCCAGCCAAGGTCACTAGAATGTTTTTATTCTTTACAGTAGAAAAACCAGGAACAATCCCTCTTTCTGAAATACTAACCTCATAAACAATAGCGTACTTGGTTAAATATCTACAATTCAAATTTGAAAATAAAGAAATTTGAATTTTTGTTTCTAGGACATCACTCAAATCCACCCATTTCTGCAAAATATTTCAGGAAAAAAGGAAGCTCTTTTATACAAGGACATCTGGGTGCTGTGAACATACCCTCTAAGATTAGGGTGCAATGAACATCCGACTGCTCTGCAACTCGCAACGCTTGTTCTGTGACTTTAAATTGTGAAGCAGTATGATCTTCTAAAAAGTGGTTAGAAGATACAGTAATTTTTTGTGGCCCGTAATTTGTCGAAACAGACGGTGTAAATACTTGGATATAACATTTTTGTCAAAATAAAATTTCCCGTAAAATTAGTGCCCGGGTGTTCATCGCACCCTAATTGTGAAGGGTATGTTCACAGCACCCAAATGTCCTCGTATTGTTGGTTTAACTTAACTTTCTTGTGTCATGAAAAATGCTCTTTCGAATAAAACTAAAATCATGTCAATCAATTAGCGGATTGGTCCAATACACCTTTGTAAACCAGGGTGACATTTTGTTCGGCCTCCCGGTACACACTTCCTGAAAGTACCGAGACTATCCAAATAAACTTCGTCCAACCTCTTACCGATACAGAACGTCTTACCGATACAGATTATTATTGATGTTGTTGTTTTAGCTGGGGAACCGCGGCCTGCGCTAGTATCACCGTGGACGCTTCGACTGCGGCCAATCGCCGTCATATGCTGGGAAACGCGTTGTTCCATGTGTGGTTTCCGCTGTTGAATAACACGGAACTGGCGGATGGTCCGGACAAGGTAAGTTAAATGGCGTTTCTGTTTCAGATATGCAATTTTAAATTTTGTATAATTTCTTTGCTGTTGTGTTGCAGAGCGGATTGTTGACGGAAGGGGAACTGCTGAGCTTGTTCATGTACCAGAATGCCACAGTGAAGCCGACACTGGCGTTTCCCACCGAACGTCGCTTAACGAAGGAACAACAGAAAGAACAGAGTCCGCCGACGTTGCTTCGCACGGGTGATGAATAGTACCCATTCTGGTGCCGTTGGCGTCGCCCACGGCCCCCTGCGGACGGTCCACGCATTCACACTGACCCCTGGTCAGCTTCGCCACACTACTCGCGCACGGCGCGGCGTGCGGGGGCGTGGCCTACAGTAGCACACAGTTATGCTTCTGCACACGCGGATTGGCTTGCGCGCACACTGGTTGCCATGCATTTTGCATATGTAACGTGCAGCATAATTACAGTATGCAGATGAGTTTTCCGCTATATTTTCAACGGCAAACATTTGGAGAACCCAACCTCTTATCTCACTGTTATTGTGGATCTTTAGCAAAACTAACGCAGAATTATCGTCTCAAAGGTTTGTACTTTTGAATCAGATTAAGTATGCCATTTGGCCCGTTCAGCATTTACTCGCCAATTAGCTTATGCCTGTTTCTTGTGATAACCACCGTTTTTAATTTACAGATTGAAGATTATCGTCCCTGGTTGTTTCTATAATCATCCCTCAACTCTGGAAACAAAGTCTCTGCAGGTGCGTGAATTATTAATTGTATTATTATTATGAGTTATTATAGTTTGTGGTTAAACGTACTGTAACTGTTGTCTGTCGGGAATATGGATTAAAGTTATCGGACGGCATTTTTGTCGATTGTTCTTGCGTAAATTGAAAATAGTTTGCCATCTATTTGTCCGGCCACTGTACAACGTCTTTTCATTTTATTAATCATTTTATTATTATGTTGTGCAGCGTACAGTATTTCAAATCCTGTATTAGTCACATACACGAATTATGTCCTCTCCGTGTAAACAGTGATAAAAGTTTAAAAGTAGGTCGAATAGTTGGACTGAACTAACTGCCTGCGCTGCAAATAGATTTTAAAAAATATTCTCTTGAATCCTTGAAGCTAAGAAGTTAAATTAATGCCGTCGCAATAGGTTTAGCTATTAGCAGAATTTGTTAAGACCTTTGTGTGAATTATTTTTAAATTATTTAGTGGTGTGTGTAGATTGTTCTCCAATCAACTATAAATTTTAAAAAGTCATTCATTTGAATTTTGTGCCGTATTTCCGCCGCGCTTTACGGCTGATTTTTATGCACGAATATTATCGCTCTAAGTTTGAAAAATACGGAATGAGATACTTCATTTGATTTAATTTACATATTATCGTGCCACGAATTTGTACTATCGCTCAGTAGCTCCGAGCAGGAAATCGTAGTTTATATTCGTACCTGCAATAAATGCTTTATCTTTGCAGCATTTGCGCGCGAAGCAGCGGCCACCGATATTTCTTTTTGTCATCGTTCACCATTTCCTGGATTGTTGCCTGCATCACCTGTTGGCGATCGGATACCGAGCGATTTCCGTGTGAGCCTCCCACCTCTGTCGGCCACCGAAACCCGTGGCGTTGTGGCATCAGCGCGTATCCTGTCCGCTCCTCCTCCGGCTCTCAAGACTGGTTCAGACTGCCAGGGCTGTGCAACAGCTCTAGCACTGACCATTCGCGACACCGACCAGGGCTTATAGCTTTAGTCTGTCGCGTGCTGCGTGGTGTCGGTCTGACTTAAACGCAGGGTAAACTCAAAAGGTAAATGGCGGTTATAGTTTTGATTTAATTTTTGGTGGTTTTTAAGATCAACTTGATTTCATAATTTCTGCCCAACTATCGAAACGCTCAATTTATAAATTATAAATTTCTTTCTACATAATTATTGTTTGCCAAACATTACTTTATCATTTATATGGTATTTTGATTTTTATATGCAATCATCTTATTTTTAGTTCATCGTTAACAATACGATTTATCTGAATCAGATATTAAGCTGTAATAATTTACAAATATTCGTGCCGCCCTCGCAGTTTACGAAGTCTTCGTTTTTGCTAATACAGTTATGTTACAGCTGGCAGCAGCCGGAAAAAAGTGCTAGGCGGCTTACCATCGTTAGAAGGTTAATAAGACTTTATGAAAATAATAATTAGAATTCAGATATGGCGTATTGTCGGGCATCGGGCGAACGTAAAGTCTACGTGGCATTTTGTAGGAGTGCGCTACTAATTGTTGCCTTTCAGCAGCTGTCCGCATGGCGTCCACAGTGGTGCGACCGTCGTTTGTTATGCCGCCGGGGGATCTGCCGGAGCCCTTTTACCAGCTTCGCCCACGTTCCCTGCAGCGGGGACATGATCCGGTTGAGGACCACAAGGGAAGCTTCCGTAATTCCCGTACGATTGTCCCCACGGATTCTCAAGGCCCTCCAGTTCTCCTGTGCTCGGATCGAGATCCGGAGCGCCAAGAGGATAGCCGTTTACGCGGTTTTCGTGATCCCCGCTCCAACTACGGCCGCATTTTCAAAACTCTCCATGACGGGGAGGTGTTTGTGGTCTCTCTCAGCGGCGCGTCGGTGCGCCAATTGCTGAAGCTGGTCGGCAACCACATCGAGGAAGCGTACGGTATCAGCCGCCGAGACGATGATAATGCTCGCAAGTGGCCGCCGAGACCGTCCGGAGTGTCGAAAAAGCGGCTGGTTCTGGTGGCCGGGACGAACGATCTCTCCGACTACCTGAAACGCGGAGCGACCGGATCAGCGGCCCGGGTTGTGGAGCGGGTGATGGATGCCATTCATGGCCACCAGCGCAGTATCGAGGAGTGGTGCGATGAAGTCTTCCTCGTCCGACTGCCGTTCTACGAGCGGGATAATCGCTTTCACAACCCGGTGCCGGAATACAATCGGCACCTGCGCGAATGTGATCATGCTGTCCGGGAAGTCAACAGCGAGCTGGATAGGTTCTGTTATAAGAACAGCTCATCCCGCCGAACTATCTGGCGCACCGTCCGTGTTCCCGTGGATGACGTGACCATGCGAGCCGATGGGCTGCATTGGGAGTATTCTCCGACCATGTACCGGGCATTCTTTACTGCCCTGGCAGACGCCATGACGTGGGCCGTAGAAGGTATGCTGATAGCGCGTGTAGCTGTCTCGTGGCGGTTATGCGGTGGTTTAGGTCAATTATTACATGCTGTTAAATTGTGTTTATTTTGCAGAACGCCAGCGTGCGGCTGATGATTACTTGCATCAGAACCGACATGCTATCGGCGTCCTGACCGCCACCCTGGACACGTACGAGAGCAGGGGAGCTGCTAGGGAGCGTCGATGCCAGGAAGAAATGGGCGTGTCAGCGCGGCACATCAAGCAGTACACCGAGCGGCACGTCCAGGAGAGCACGTGCAGGCTGTCCAAGCTGGAGGGGCAGGTGAAGCAGGGACTGAAGGCCATGGAGAAGATCGAGAAGGAGTATGTACTGGTGAAGCGCGCACAGCAGGAAAAGGAGGCCAAGAAAGCGCGGAATAGGGCTCGTAATGTGATCGTCCACAAGAAACGCAGCGTGAAACGTCGCGATGAACGGGCTGCTGATAAGAAGCTGTATAAGGCCGTCCAGCTGGCTCGGCGCTGGCTGAAGCCGAACGGCAGCCTGGATCGCTACTTGCGATCTCGCCATAGAGTGGAGTTGATGAGTTTCTGGTTGTCTCTGTAACAGTATTTGGCAATTTTGTTAGTTGTTTCTAACTGCTACTTTATATTTCTAACTACTATGAATTTGTATGGATGTGTGGCTGGAGTGGTGCGGAGGCTGTTCTGAAATGTGAACTAATAATAATAATAATAACGCGGCAATAAGCAGCAATAATTATTCTCATACCGTGGAAGTATGAAGTGTAATAATAAATAACGCAGGAATTGCACATTCAATCGATGACCCGACAATAATAATACAACTAGTCGCTGTGTTAATATCTGCTCATCCAAACGCAGTTCGGAAAACGCATTCTGTTCTTCTATATGCAGATGCCTGCGCGCAAGCGCCCGCATAGCGGCGGTAGGAGTGAGGCAATTTGTCTGCCATTCCGACAGCGGGAGGAACTGAATTTCAGAGCTGAAGGGAAACGGTTCCGTGTTGCCACTGCGGGTGACGCGCTTGTTCCTTGTGCACCGGAAACCCCTGTCAGTGAGCTTCTGGAATGTCTGGAAAACGCAACGAGGCGAAGCCTCCGCACTGCCGGCTCTCATGTAATCCCGCGCTTCTTGCGTTGACGCGTTTATCTAGATAATAACTTCTGACCTATCTTAATATAGCCAGCTGGTCAGGAAACAGCTGACGTCGGACTCGCCTCTGCTCTGATGCCCTTGGCTTCTCCTTCGACGTCCGCCGGGCACGCTACCGCAGACAGTTCCGCCAGCGGCGCTCTCATCGCTGCTCCTGGAGCGACACTCGCGACTAACCAAGGCGAGACAGCCGAATCCGACGCTGAAGATGAGGAGTCCGAGGGGAGGTTGCGCATAGCCCACACTGACACTGACAACGACACTAACAGCAGTAACTCCATTGCTGACAGCTCTCCGCTGGTCACGAGTACGCAAGCGAACTGCATTACAACTTCCGTCGCCACTCCGATGACTGTTATCACCGAACCAATAATGGCGACCGAAGATCCTCCTGCCACGCCGCATCGGCGGCCAACTCGCCCACCTGTGCCTGAAGAAGAAGTGGAGAGGTTGCGACAAACGATGCTGGTATGATGACTTTAATTTGCAGAGATTATTTTTCAATATTTAAAATCCCATATCTGCAATACAGGTTCCTCCAAAGCCAGGTTGGGATGCAGATCCGTTTGTGCGACCGCTTCCCGTAGTCAGATACCCGATAAGCCGCGAGAACTGTGGGGCAGATTGCAGCAATTTCATGAGGGACGTGCATTATGTTTTGGGAGACGATTGGTACGGCGTTGTGGTAAGCTAAAGCTCTGGTCCTGCAGCGGCAGCATTTTCGCAACATTATTCTGGAAAACCGTGTTGTCTGTGCTTTAGATTGACGTAAACGAACAACTCAAGTACGATCCCAAAGACCTACATGAAAGCGAAGAATTCAAAAGAGCCGTGCAGGAGAAGCGTGTGCAGTACACAAGGGTAAAGATCAAGCAGGTGGATAAAACGCTTGTCTATTTCGACTCACCTGACAGCACCCAACCACTTCCGGACGGCGTTTCCTGGTCGGAATTCATTGAGATGAATGCAAAGGAGTACGCATCCCTTAACGAGCGCGTTCCTCACGTCCGGCCGGAAATGGAAGAAATGCTAGCTGATTCCGGCCTTCCCGAGCCCATCAAAGAGTTATGTATTGCCTTTGCTCAGATGGCAGCCACTCGACAGACCAAGGACAAATTATTTTCAACGTACGGCCACTTCAGCCCAAAGTTGCTGTCGAATGTAAGTACTTGAAGCCTGTTTTGTTTACCGTTATTGTGTGTAATTTTTGGACGCTTGCAGTTACCGGACTGGTCTGGTCTGGTTTGCCTTGTGCGTATCATGGACCAGACCCATGGCGTGAAAGAGTTGCGGGCAGGGATCAACGAACAGGAGCTGATTATGGGCCCTGGCGGACCCAGTGGATTTCCGAAACACACGGAAGATGGTCGGATGAGCTCCTTTAATTTCGTGTTGTGGGGAGCAGAGAAATACTTCATTTGTGTTGCACCAAGACATGCAGGCACTTTGCAGCGAGTTGTGGGCAAAATCTACAAGGATATGGGATACGGAGACATCTGTCCGCAATTAGTCATCGGTCATCACCATAAGACTGCTTTCTTGCTCGTTCTCAAATGTATGCGGCAGATGGAAATCGAAGTTTCGTATGCCATTTTGGAGGCGGGAATGGGCATCTATTTGCGCCCCAATACGCCGCACTGGGGTGGCCAAGTGGGCGCCAACGTTGCCGTGGCTATTAATGTTGCCGACCCGGAAAAGTATCCGGGCGAAATTCTGGACGGAAGGAAGTACATTCAGTGTTCGCACGATAAGCGAATAATGGCGATGAAATATTCCAAAAGTGCCCGTGGATTTGATGATAAAGAGACCATGGACATGCTGGACGCCACATCCCGAGCATATGAAATGAGAATGGTTGAACTGAACTGGCCCCTTCGCCCCCAAATCACGGACGCTCCAATTTCCGTCCCCGATGTGTTTACCGTAGAAGACGAAGAAACTCGGCTGCAACTACTTCATGCCCAAACCGCAGCCCAGGTGATGGCAGATATTCATCTTTTCACCGGAATAATTCCAGCCAGCCGAATCAAACTCGATTTCAACATTCATGGTGTAAGAGAGAAGGATGCCGGTTTTATCAGGATTTGAGAAGCGATATTGATAAAAAGAAAGAAACGGAAACCGGAGTTGACTGGCATTTTATCGCAGCCGTATTTTCCAATGTCGATAAAGAAACGCTAAAGGAAGAGCTGAAAGCGGGCAGGCAGGACGTTTTTCTGCTAGACGGCGTTCAACGCTTTGCTGCCACAGCTGGACCTCCACTTAATTTCCAGCGTTTTCCCGTAATTGTGGTCATCAATCCCAGCAATCCTAGGCTTGAGCAGATACTCACCCAGCAAACTCAGAAACATAACAATGCGACCTTGGCGCCTAGTGGATGGCAGTGTGTCAAGTTCTTGCGGGCGATTTATCAGCGGGTTGTTTCTGTCTTTGCTGCACAGTCCGGCCTCCCAGCAAGGCGTTTCTGCACGGTGCACGCAGGAAAACTGGATATTGAGCCCGCATTCCGGAAAGCCCTATTAACGGAACTGGTGAACACTTACCCCGAATTCATCATGCTTTTCAACGTCAAAGAAAAGGCTGCAAAAAAGGAAGAATATCGGTGGAAGAGTGAATGCTTTTGTGCCATGCGCAAAGTTGCCCAGCTTCCGGAAGAGTGTATGGAGCGGCTGGAAAAACTGTACGCCCGGGGTGAAGTCGGCTGGAAAGCTATGGGAATCGCGAAGGCCACTGGTACATACAAGCTTTTGTACCTGGGTAACTACATCACACCTATGAAACTAGCGGATATGTTGCCAACTGGCGCTGAAGACCCGAATCCGGACGTTCGCTCCGAGTTCTATGCACTGTTTCCAACGGTGGAAGACCTCTTCGATTTTTTCAATTATTTGCTCGGCCTTCTTCTACGTGCACCAGAGGACGCTCCGCAGAAGTTTAGTGCCGTGAAAAAATGGAGAGAGAGGGTAGGTTGAGGGAATAAATTGAGTATCCGTAAGAGTATTGATAGATGTATGCGTGTTGCAGGTAGAGGACTGGCAAAACTCCCGCCAACCGATACCAGCAGCGGTTGCTCCAGTCGCGGATAAGGCGGACATCGTGGATGAAACAGTCACCGCCAGGGAAAGCAACGGTTCTTCCGCTTCTTCCACTAATGTACCCGAAACTGCCAGCCACCCGCACGACAGCTTGGGGAGCTCGGAAACTGGCGGAGCAGAAGGTATTTTGTGTACCACTACACGACCGATCGAGCCCGAGCCTGCGACTACCGTAACGGAACCGATCACGCCTCCCGATTCCCCTTTTCTGGATCAAGGTGTTGACCGGTCTTCAGCGTCTGGCTCCCCCGACCTACCTGCAGCGGTTGACACGGCGGAAGACCTGTCCGAATCGTCTGTAGTGGCTGCCACATCGGATTTCGCCCAGGAGTCCAGCAAGACGGTGGCGACTGAAGCACGCACACTGACAATGGCATCTGTTGATAACGGCGAGCAGCAGAGTGAAACGCCAACTGAACTGGATCCTCCGCAGACGGTCGACTTGACTCAGCACGGCACAGTTACTGGTCCGGAGTCTTCGGATGATACTGGTTTATCGGCAGCGGTTGACACGGGAGAAGACCTACCTGAATCATCGGAAGTGTCGACTACAACGTTGAAAGATGTGGACCCAGGACGGACGATAGGCCACCACCAACTGGATTCAGAGGTTGTCGTAGAAGACAAAGACGATGATGATGAAGCAGACGGAGGAGATGATGGCGGCAATGAAGTTTTCGACGACGACGAAGAGGACAAAGAATCCAAGGGCAAGAAGGACACCACAGACAACGAGGAGAATGGTGACGCTGACCTTGCCAGCTTTGAATCGGAAGGCAGCAGTGATGACGACGATGAAGACTACCATCCCTCGCGGGCACCCAAAGGAAAAGGAAAGAAGGCAGCGTCTGCTTTCATTTCTGATCTGGAGCTGGAACGAGCTTCATCGGCTGATCCAGATGTCATAATTTTGGACGACGATGCTGATGACCCGGTAAGCTGGGGACTGTTTTTTCGAAAATCGATTAAAATGGTGACTTTGTTGTACTGTTTAGTCCACGGCTCGTCATCGCGTGATGCTGCAAGACCTCGGCCGGTGTCTACAGGACAGCAATGCTCAGCCGTTTACCGAAGTGCACCCGCCAACTCGTGTGAAACGGACAGAGTGTGTGGAGATCTTGGAACACACAGCAATCAAAGTAGCCGCCAGCATTCAGTTGAACAACAACCTACTGGTTAAGTACTAATAACACCTACTTCAACCTGAATTTAGCATTGACAAAAAATTCCTGGTTTTCAGATTGAAGCTCAGGACTTGTTTATTGGCAAGTTTTCCCTTGTGCCAGTTCGGAGCATTCGGCCGGAAGTTGTGCGGGTCCTTAACTTCCCAAATTCCGAATCACCTCTTGCCACCATTCAAAGTTTTGGATTTCTACGGGAACATCGCGCCGTTTATGAACTCGAAGAGAAGGTGGACGGATCGAATATTGATCTCACTAATGGGCAGTATATTGAAAGATACGTCCCGAAGGATTCAGAACACCGAACCCACGACAAACTCCAAATCACCCCTGAACAGACAATTGCAATTTTTCACGTGTGGAAGTCGTTTTTCTCGTACGACAGTAGCCGTTTCATTGTCGCAGAGCAAAACAACAGACGAATTTTGGTAAGGACTCTCTCTCCCTTCTTACTGCACCAACAGTTTTGTTTTAAGTTTTGCATAATTTAAGATGTGTAAACCACCGGACGCGCATCAAGTGCGGGCGCTTTTGACCACCATACGGGGAGCGCTAAGAAAGTCTTCCATGCGCAAGGACGAAGATGCGGCGGCAATCGGAGTCTTGAAAAAGGTTTGTAGCAATTTTACAATAAAGACCTGTCTGCATCTACTGGCTCTTTCTCTTACTTAACTACTAACTGATACACTTGTAGATTCTTGCCGAACATAACACTCTTCTGCGACATCTTCGCGAGTTTATCCGCGTTACCGAGATTCCGTGCTCCAGTGCTGTGGACTCAACCACATCTGATGATTTCTACGCCGTGTTCCAAAATTACTTCACGATTCGCGACATGCCAGCAGTTGGTCACAGTCTTTTCCAAGCCTTATCGTCTGTCCTTTTTTCGGAAGACAAATTCCACCTACTCCTGCGCCTTGCTACTGTGGATGCGCTCGCAACGCATTTCACTGACTTCCTCCCTCACGTGCGCTCACTGGTGAAGGATAAAAGTGTCGGTCTACTGGAGGTCGTTTTCCGCACAGCAGTAGTTGCAGCAGAGGTTTCGCAGAAATCAAACGGCAGTGCAATTCATCTCTTCGGTCTGGCTACCGCCCTGCAGCGGCCCATCTGCTCTTATCGGGGTTTCTTTCAGGGAAATCAGCCGGAAAATTGGGAAGGATATTCGGCAGGAGAGGTGAGTTTCAAAATTTGAGGAATAAGTTTCACGGAAAGCGTATAAATGTATTTTTACCAAACAAACAATGTTTACTTTACAGGTCGAAGTTCTGATACGCACTGAACGTCGGCCCGGCAAGAAACATTATCTGTTCTTGCCAATCAACACGCCATCCTCTGCTACGGAGAAGCCGGTGCGCGTGTTGCACACCATAGAAGATCACTATCTGGCTTGCATTGCGAAACAGGCGGGCTATGAGGAGCACTTCATGCCAACGGTGGGCATTCCCGCCGCCATCGTTGTTGCGGAAAAGCAGGGGACTTGAAAGGTTATTGCGGACTGCAAAGCAAGTGGCGCCAGCGTCTACAGTGATAGGCCGGAAAGCGACTGATTTAGTAGTTCTGCCCTATAGAACCGTTTGTTTAGTAGGCGAATCGTTTCGCGGTTGCTGTTTGTTTTTGTTGACGTAACCGTGACAGGATAAAAATTTTGTGATACAGCAAATTCTTTTTGCGTTTATGTTAAGCATGTCTGTATGAGTCGGCGTACGCTGGGTTTTGAAGAGGGGAAACGTTTTCATGTTTTCGAATTCCTTGGTATACTGGATAATGTGGAGCTTTTACAGTTGTTGCTGCAGTCTTTTGTTGTTGTTTCTTTGACTAGAATAAGTATGAGATGATTGCGATAAAAAGCGCAGGGTTGCTGGCTTTATACACCGTTTTATCGCTTTTTTTACACATGCCACATTATGAATTTGACGACACGTACAGCCCGAGGCAATTTGTTCAAAGTATAAGTGTAATTAGCCAAAGCTTGTTAACAACAAGACGTTAAAACAACTGCACGGTCAATCATTCATTATGCAGGCAACACTCTGTACATTCAAAGTAATCAATTCGGGATCCCGAAAGAGACTCACTGTATTCAACAGAAACGGACTCGCTGATTTGCACAGAATCACTTCCATCTTTTAGGACTCGGTTCCGTGGTCCAGAGCGATGTTGTGTGTATTTACTGCAGCGAGAGCAGTGCAGTTGACAGTAGCGGCGCTTATTTTGCTCACACTTAATGCGCCTCGCCGCCAAATGGCTGAGCAGTGTGTACAGAGTGATTTCAGCTTCAGGTGGATTTATCCGCTTGACGCTGGCGACGGCTTTCCGTATTTCCTCCACACTAAATCCATATTTCAAAGCTCGTGAAACCACAAAAGCCCGAATACCTTGGTCGAAAAAGTTGTCATCATAAACCGTCACGAATGCAGTTGTTTCTGCGCCGCTAGTTTGGTTGTTGTCGGTGTTGTTGTTGGTGTTGTTGTTGTTGTTGCTATTATTGAGCTTTCCATTTACTTTATTACCAGGCTGCTGATGACGCTGAGGACGGAGAGTAAGACCAGAGAGCTCTTTATCCCGATCACGCACGATTTCGCTAAGGCAGGTAGCGATATACAAACAGCCAGGGGCATCTCGTGTATGTAGCTGCCATGGCACATCGTCAGGTGTCCACTGACTGACATGCAGACCGCAATTAAAACACTCCACCCCGTCCCCTGTACCCGTGTAAGCAAATCCTGCGCGGGCTAAATCCAGGGGTGTTTGCAGTAGCTGGCAAGGCCAATTCTTGAAAGATCTCAGCCTTTCATAAAGTTGCGCGTTTGCAAAATCAAAAGGGCAGGCCACTGTCAATATTTGGCCCACTTGGTCGGTCGGATCGGGCTTTTCCTGTTCCTTGAAGCGTTTTCGTATCTCAGCGCACCAGGGTGTGCACCGTAGATGATACTCAAGAGGGTCTGCTTTGCCAGCCAGTGTTACATCTATCCGATTGCAGAACAAGCAGAAATACGCCTCGCTGATGTTGACGGGTCGAAATCCCTGTTTTTTAAGAGACTGAATCGAATGTGGGTGAAAATGCTCTGAGCAGATTAAACGATATAGTCCATCATCACTTTCCGTATAAACGCCGGCTTCAAAACTTCCATATAACTGTGTAGCGGCAGACATTTGTGACCACATGAAATAAATGATGATTTTTCGACTTTCCCGGCTATTACGGTGTCCTTTTATATAACGCACACACACACACACACACACACACTCCTGCTTGTTGTTATTCTGACCTACATTATACTGGGCGTGGAAGGGAGGTATAGTGGGCAGCGGTGAAAGTTTGCCGACGGACCGCCTCTCATCCTTGCGTGATGAGACCGGTGCCGCTGATGATATCATTGCCATCTGCACTACTGTATGAGTCATGGCACTGGCAGATAAAAGCCAAAGCAAGCGGTTGTGTAAATCTGCTCTCGCAGAATCAGTTGCCAGTTTACGGTCATCCTCATCATCATGGTGCCTACATTATCAAACAACGTGGAAATATACACGGAGAAAAATGCCGTAGACACGGAGTATGCCAGACTTGTGAAGAACAGCCCCTTTATCTTAATTGTAAGTACCAGTCAGCCAACTATATATATGTATATATAAGTGTTGTGTAAAGAAAATTTTGGGTAGTTTGTCAAATCCTTTGTGAGCAAAGTTAAAATGACCTTTCACGAATACATCTTGACCTACTGGCGCCAATATAATGGCAAAGCTCTCCTGTTTTTAATTTTAATTGCACAAATTACAACAATTTGTATGCTGACGCGCAATCAGGTTACCGTCAGCACTTTAGCTAACCGTACAGGGACAGTTTTGAACGAAAAAGGGGTTCTTATAGGTCAGTTCATTAACGATACGTTGCCCTTGTTAAAGAGTTCACGGGCATTACTTATTCGCGGTGTTTTTGATCTTAACCGGGTTTTCGGAGAGATATTAGCCTATGTCCGGCGCAATGGCAATAATTTTATACTACCTGCGTATCGGCTGAATATCACGGCTTTGCCGTCAACATTTCAGGCAGGAGCGACAAGGCTTGATATTATTCTGTTTCCCGTTGAATATAATCGCAGCAGTGCCTTTGCCGTAGATGAGCCTCAAGTTTTAAGCAGTACATCTATATGTACATATAGTTAAATTTCACGTGCTGCCCTGGGTGAATATAAGAATTATGAGTTTATTTTCTGAATTTCAGCACAAGCCGACATCCGTCATGCTCAGTTTAAGCCTCTATCAACCGCACGAGCCCCGTATCGATCTCCGCCTGATCAAACACATTCCACAGGATGATTCATATGCTGCGACTCGCTGCGGATTCTATTTTCCCACCGCCTACCTTCCTGAATTTTTGGCCGCGGTGAAAACTCTAACAGCCCGTGTCAGTGAGTGGGAGAAATCCAACGCGTTTATCCGACCAATGGCCCTGCCGGCCTCATCTTTACGTAGTAGCACCAATAAAGCCTTTGTGAGCAAAAGCAGCGGAAGCGGAGATGGCGGCAACTCCACGAAAAAAAGAAGCATTAATAGCCTTGCTAAGGCTGCCGCAAGAAAATTTATGCGCACTTGTACGGGTGATGTACGTGAACGTGGTGTGGGTAGTAAAGCTCGTGGTGGTCGTAGTGAAAAAAATAATACTGACTATGATGACAACGTAAACGAAAGTGCTCTGTTAATTGATGATGATGATGATGACGAATTTGACGGCGACCTCGGAGAATGAACGAGTGAATAAATAAATGTGTTGTTACGCTATATCGTTTTCCCTTACAGGAATAAGGCACTTTATTTGTTAATACACACAGAAAAAAAGCTTGAACAACACGAAAAATGTAGAAATTAAACTAGAATTTCTTCATCCTCTACAGTCATTCTTTCATTGCTACTATCATTTTTCCCCTTCTTTTTTATTTTTCGCTGCGTATTTCCTGAGCGTGAGCTGCTTTTAATCCTGACCTTTTTCATTCTTTCGCTCTCGCTCTTCTTCTGCTTTTTCTTCTTCTTGTCGCTTTTCTTTGCCTTCTTCTTTATCTTCTTCTTTACACACTTATTGCGTACAGCCCGGGCATTAGCGTTTAAATGACCCTGTTTCCCGATATGCTTCACGGGAACGAGAGCATATTCGTCCATAGTGGAATTTGAGATTGCGTACACTCGCTGGTAATTGTCAGCACTCTCCCCCAACAAATTTCCCCGCACACGCAAAAGGTCGGGCGTGCAACACTTAAAGTCCAGAAATAAATAACCATAATCGCGAAGCGTGGCAGTTTTATACGCTTCCATAAACTGTGTCGAGCTCCGTGGATACATTTGCCGCGCCAGTATCTCCATCTGCATCATATCTCGAGGCTGTTTCCACAGCACGAGATAATGAGCATTCAAAGAAATCGTACGCATAAGTGGATTTTGAAAGAATACATTTTGCACTGTCAGAATGACCGAGCGATTCAAGTGATGAGTTCCTCTTGTAAAAAGGAAGACTACATTTTTGTTAATTTCCTGCATCTGATCGTCAAGGATGATCAGAGAAGGGTCGTTTTTATTGGTAAAACTCTCTTCAGCAATATCTTCAGGAATATTTTTAATGAAAACAACATTTTTTGTATGTTTTCTAATGGTTTTAAAAACAGGTGATTCGTAAGAGTAGATAAAGTACACTTTCTTAGGGAACGGAGTAATTTTGCGCAGCTCGAGCAGTCGGCATATCCAAAAGGTTTTTCCTCCTTGGCTCTGGCAGCTGCAGACCAGATTGAATGGGTGAACAAGGAGCGGGTTAAAGTTTTGTACGGTTTCGTACATTCCATCTGGAGAAACTGCGGCAATGTGAGTCAACCGTACGGTCCCCTTTTATATCCTGTAGCCGAAGGGGAGGGTCTCATAGTTCGGTGTGGAATACAGTACTTTTCGTTTGTCAAATGTAAAACGGACCATTTTCGTCTCTTTCCGTGTGCTCAACTGCCAGCTGCCTCGGATACGAAAAATTTTGAAAGGATTTAGTGAGAATTGAATTTTTTCTGGATCTCTGACCATTTCTTCAAGTAATTCTGGGGTGAAAAAATCAATGTTTCCTTTATTAATTGTTATCCCCTTCGCCTTGAAAACGGACATTCCTTTCCCAGTACGGTATGCATACATTTTTGGACCACCACAAACGAACAAAGTGATTTTGTCGTCATCGATCTCTGATTTGAACTCTCCCAAGCATTCGCCTACGGGGAGGCTTGTCAGGCCGGGTCCCTCCAACGCAATCACGCAGTCAGTGTCAACATATAACAGGCGCTCAAAACCTACAAAGGTCATGCCAGAATAGAGCTCCAGACGCGCGTAACTGGTGACAAAGCCAGCGACGATTACGTTTGCGCGCAAATCAGTTCCGTCCACGTCGCTTGACCTGGTGCTCTGCACCTGCAGGATATCCTCGTTCACAACATCGATGTAATTAACTGTATATTTTCCAGAGTAGAAAAGTTCGTTAAACCGCTTGACGCTTTTGACATATTCGAAACTTGGTTTGTTTTCTTTGATTGCCAGCCTGCCCCACAATGTATTAAGCATAAGTTTCGAGAGAAGGCGTCGCGTTGGGTTGAATTCCACCTTTGAGGGATCAACAGTCACATTGTCCCTGTCTTTAAGAGCCTGAAGGTAGGCGTGCTTTTCTTCGTCTGATTGGCAATGTGAGGGATATCCACTTGCCGCTGCTTTTTCCGCCATGAATGTGCTAATGTAATCAGCAAATAAGTTTCCCCGCTTTGGATAATGCCATACTTCATAAACTGCAAGTATACGGTAGCCCAGAGTGACTGCTAAATTAATTTCCGGTGTCGTATAAACACCGTTATAGCTTCGCTCTTTGTCAGTGTGGGTGCAGGAAGTTTCTTGGTTGTTTGCCTCCGCACACCGCCAGCAAAGCGCGAACATACATTTGCCATTGATGCGTTGTGGGAGAAGAGGGAGCGGTAGATTTACCGGCGGGAGCACTTTCGCATGAACGATTCCAAAATACTGGTCTAGGGGCTTGAAATCGCTAAGAATTCGCTCAGGCAGACCGAGTGGGTATTCCCTCTGCTTACATACAGCAGGATACAGAGAATTTTTGTCTAGATAGGAAATGTACTGGCCTCTGCTTAGGTCAGGCAGGGTGAGGAGGCGAAAAGCTTTCGTCCGACCGCCAAACAGAACATCACGCACATTCATAGGTTCTGTGTGGCAGAAATTTTCAAGGGCTTTTTTTATCTCCTCCCCTTGTCGCAGAGATTTCCACTCCGCAACTCCATATACTGCGATAAGAATAGCCTTGCGCTTCCAAGTAGCGCTGCTTATGCTTCGTCGCCTGTAACAACTGAGCCATATTTTGATTCCCAGCTGTTACTGCGTCTGCCGTGTAGCACTTTGGACACCTGCAGTCGGTTTAGTAGTAGTAGTGTATGATTACTTTACAAATGCGAAACCCAAAACCAACGACAACAACGTACCCGTGAAAATAACATCCATGGTACTCGAAAACCGTATTGGCCGTTTCGCAAAATCCGTCAGCTCTATACCGGCCTATTCGCTTTTCTCCGTCGGGGTGGTTTCGAGCGTGTCGAATTTCGATGCGCTCGGTTTGTGCGACAAAGTGCAACCACTGCAGGCTTTCGTAGGAGTAAGTGCGGTAGGTCTGCAGATCGCGAAAAGTGAAATACTGGATGCTATCTTTTGGCAGAAAACGGGCTCGGTACACAAGGTTTACATAGCCAGGTAGTGAAACCGACTCTACCAGCGGGTTATATCCTCCGCAAAGGGCCTTCATACTTTCGCAGAATTTTTGGCAAGCTTCGCGCAGTACATGACAATCGTTAGTACAATATTTTAGGATCTCCTGAAAAAAATTCCACGTTTTCCCTGCGGCAACCTCCGCGTCATACCATTCCTTAAATTTTTTATATTGCTTGCTCTTCATCTGGCTTGTCAGGTAGTATTGTTCTGATGGAATCTTTCCTACGTAGTTGAAATGTTCTTCACGCGCAAAAAGAAAGGGAAAGCAGCCTTTGGCAGCTTCGAATCCAAATGCAGCCGGCATGTCGGCTAGGCTCATCGGTAAAAAGGCGAGTGAATCTCGTAGGATAATATTATTGGCTGTTTCTTTAATCTGAAGGAATTTCAGACCTCGCATTATGACATGCGGCCATAATTGCTTGCGGTGCAGGTGCTGCATAATAAAGTTCCCATCATAGCCCATAAGGTTGTGAAAGATAACAATGTGGTTGCGGTGCCGTGGGTGGAAAAGCCAATTGCAGAATTTATCCCCGGCACTCCTTCCAAAAAAACGCGTCGCCTTTCCAGCATCATCCACGGCCACGGCAGCGATTGGGACATGGTATTCTTTGCTTATATCACTTTCAAAGTCGCAGTACAGAAAAGGGCGTTCAGGCTTCGGCTGGCTATCGTGTACTTGCACGAAACAACGGTGGCAAGGATCGACAACTAGCTTGCAGCTTCGGCAATAATATTCGCCGCATTGGTGAATGTTGTTGTCCGGATGGCGCCCTTTATCCAAGTGAATGATCAGGCCACAGTCGGCGCACTTTCGACGAAGTTCACAGTCCGTGGCGGCTGCTGTTGCTGTTTGTAATTTGTGTAAGCGAAAGCACTCCAGATTTTTAAAATTTCTCTGACACTCTTCACAGGTAATGTCTTTTTCAAATTCACAGTCCCTTCTCTGGCAGTTAAAGCAAGCGTTTCTACATCGATGTTTTTCAAGTCTGGTAAAATATCCCTCACAAACCTTACACTGTTTTCTCTTACCAAAAAACCGTGCTGGTTTAGTGATTGCCGCATAATGATTGTTTGATAATAGCAGATGCAGCCTTTTTGGACACTTGATGCTTGTACCGTTATATATTAATCCCGTTTCCGCATCTGGACATTTATGTATGATCAGAGTGTAATTTGGTAGAAGAGCGGCTTGAAAAGCCGAATAATCACTGTATGACACGGCCCCGAGCGGGACTTTCGCCATCTGATAAAGCTTTATTGCTTCCACTTTCTGCAGCTGTTTCCGGCTGTCGCAGAGCTCTTTCCACTTCTTCTTGTCAGTCTTATGAAGCTGTAAAGCATGGGCAATGGCAATGGCTAGCGCTCGGCCAAAGCAAATACTGTCGTTATTTTTCACATTAACGATTCCTCCGCCCCGAGGTGCTTTCAAAAGGTTTCGGAAATGACGGTCTTGTTTTCTGCTCTCTGTGGTGGTGGTGGTTCCAAGTGGGTTCCTCTACCTGTCGGTTGCCGGGGTACTCGTAGCAGGTTAATGTAAACCGGTAAACTTAGCGAAAATTCCGTTTTTGATGTTAGTGTATTTGCAATTAAGTAGAGGAACATCTCGGCGTTCACTTGATCTTGTGTGGACAATTTAAGCTGGATGGGATGAGAAAGCTGAGCTGATTCCAGCGATATACTAATTAAATCTTCTTTGTTCGGCACAAAATCACGAAGTTTTTTGAAAATATCTTCCAAAACAGACAAAAATACCGGCAACACCGTGTCTACACCGTGCAGTGGCAGTTCTGCCATTTTTATTTGAAAGTTTCCCGCCCAAACGCCATACTTCTTACTATGGCGTGATGTAATGGCTTTGAGATCGTAAAATTCAGATGGATTCTGTATAACTTTATTTACTGGCGATGATAATGATAATGGTGAGTGAGGTTGTGTTGTTATTGCTGTTGTTGTTGCTTTTGCTCTCCTATCATTATTCTTCGTCGTCGCGGTCGTCGCCGGTGTCGTTGTTGCGGTCAGTTCTTTTGTTCGGCGCATAAACAATTTGTAAGAAAAAGAAATGTGACGCGTTTGACGATATAACTGTGAGACATCTTGAATTGTTTTCTGCTTCTCGTACAGCCTGGCCAATTTTGCTTCGGCAATCTGCTGTTGCTTGGTTGCCTTCATCGTGGTTGTTTTTGCCAAGGCATGGGTGAGCTTTTTTGAAGGTGGGGGAGTCATGACAGACAGAGAAAGTGAATAGGATTGTGTAAGCAGTACCAATCAAACCACAGTTACGGCACTTTCTTCTAATCCTAATGCAGTTCGATCTGGCAATTGCTGGCAAAAGTACGGCTAACATAATAATCCATCCAGCCACGGTGCACAAGTGTGCAACAAGCAGCTGGTCTGCGGTACTGCCTGTGCCTTTTATACGAAATGTCTGAGTCATATCAATTACCAGCTCTTAACATACACCGCCCACAGGACATCCTCGTGGCGGAGCTAATTTAAATGCTCATTTCAAGCCAACCCAACGCCCGCCCCACTACAACTCCTGTTTATCACAATTGGTATATAAATTACCAGTTATCGTGAATATGTGTGTCACTTGTTGTGTGCACTTCGTCACTTCAGTCGGCGTCGCGCACGCGCGTATGAGTCACGCTGATTTTCTAACATACACAATGGAAGAAGCAATCACCAGCAGCTGTCCTATACATTATAATTGCGATGCGCCTGATAATCTCGATTGGTTGTATGATGAAATTGAGGAAATCAGCGACGACACGACTACTGCATTGTTAACCAGCCAAGAAAGCGCCCTACTGCGTCAGAAGTATCAGATCATGAAGAGCATATTCATCGAAGATCGTTATATATTAGCCATAATGGGATACAATCATCGCGGCACAGTAAAGTGCATACGCTGTCAAAAGGAGTTCTACTGGAAGCAAACTGATGCTATCATCACCCATTCTCAGCGTGAATGTCATGACATTAAGCCCTACCCCATGCTAAACACGGACCCCATGGAGTGGCATAGCATAAGACGTCGAACCGGCTATAGCAGATTTCGAACGTTTCAGGAAATCCCTGACGATAATGATATTGAATTTCTTATACATCACGGCTTTTACCCACCCTACAAATCAGATCCAATGCGCCCATCCTGGCTGCACATGGATCTGTAAATGGGAAGACATTGGTTGTGTTAATTTTTTGAAAAAAGAAGAGTCACGGGCGCAAGCATTGTTATAATGCTGCACAGCCGTTTCTATGGTGAAATATTCTTATTGTTGTTGTTAAAAATGTTGCCGCTGAAATTTTTGGTTGAATGAGTTTTAATAAATTCTCTCTGAACCGTGTTTTCTGCAATAATTCGCACACGCACGCACACACACACACACACACACACACACATAAACACACAAGTACGGTGGAAATAAATATTCAAAATTCAACATTAGTGCTGAATAGTTGTTGCTGGTTCTGCTCTTTTTGAGTTTTTCCCACGTAAGCCTTTTTATACTCCGAAACTCGACGCTCGAAGAAATTACTTTTGCCTTCTAGGGAAATATTTTCCATGTAGGGCAGAGGATTAGTCGCATTGTACAACGGTTCGAGGTCAAGCATTTTCAGCAATACGTCAGCCACAAACTGAATGTACGTTTTCATCAGTGCTGCGTTTAGTCCTCGTAACGGATGCTCAAAGGCAGCGTCCCAAAACCGGCTTTCTATGTCTACCGCCTCGTCTACTAGGGCGTACACCGTTTCGTCGGCCAACTTATTGTTAAGCTGTCCATAAAGCCAGCATGCAAATTCTACATGCTGAGATTCGTCTCTAGCAATCAGTTCATTGCTGAACGTGAGACCTGGCAGAATGCCGCGGTTTTTAAAATAAAATACAACGGCAAAAGCACCGCAAAAAAAGATCATTTCGACGCATGCGAATGCCAAGACTCGTTCGGAAAACGGGCGCTCCTTATTTTCTCTGATGTAGCGAGTTGCCCAGTTAGCTTTTTCTATAACGTTTTCGTTGTTTATTACTGCCTGTAGTAGGTGCAGGCGTTCTTCCGTATCTTGGTAGTAGGTATTAATTAAAAGAGAATATGTTTCACTATGAATATTCTCCATAAATATTTGGAAGGTATAGAACGCGCGAATTTCAGGACACTGACTTTCAATAAGAAAATTTTCTGCCAAATTCTCCATTATAATTCCGTCCGATGCAGCAAAAAACGCTAAAACGTTTCCCAATAGGGATTTTTCATATTTGCTTAGTGTAGGCCACTGACGGACATCATGAGAAAAATTTATTTCTTCGGGTGTCCAGAAGCAGGCTACTGATTTTTTATACATTTGCCATGCTTCGTCAATCTCGATCGGGAATAGCACAAATCGCTTCCAGGATGTCTCTAATATCGGTTCCGTATTATCAGCAGCATTATTATTATTTAAATCGTTGCTAACAGCGTCGTCGCCATTTGATACGAAATTGTCAATGCAGGTGTTCATAGTCGCTGGCCTAAAGTGCGGACTGTGTGCGCGCATCTGTTTGTCGCTCTTTACATGCATGCATATATATAGGCGAATAAAATAACAGCGACGCCGCTACCGCCGCCGCCGCCGGACTGCTGTTCTACAGTCACGCAATTGCAAGCGTCCCCCAGGGACCTTGCATTCGTATGCTTGTGCAGTAAAGGAAAACTCCGCCTTCATCCAGACGGACGTTGACAGAGGTCAGCATATAAGCTGTTGGCGTCGCTTTCGACCGAACTATTTGCCTCTGATCGACTTCCTATTTTTAATTCAAGCCATAAACTAGTTTCGGATGACCTTCTAATGGCGTATAATAATTGGTACGACTTAAGTATGGCCAGTTCTACGCAACCGCTGGCTAACAGTTTCTCAACGGGGAATTTATTGCCGCCTTCTGTTTCTGGATTAACTTCACAGCAGCAGCAGCAACAGCAGCCGCGCCATCCTGTCAACATCCAGCAGCAGCAGCAACAGCAGCAATTACCACACCAAATAATGGCTCGCCTACTTGCCACCAGTCAGCAGCAGATGTCTTCAGAAAATGGTAAGGAAGAGTGGAAACATATATATATATATATATATATGGATATATATCAAAATAGTTTGAAGTTACATCTTAAAGCGGCTTTAATGCAGTGCACACGCCTGTTGCTTTCACAGAATTGCAGCAGTATCCGCCGCCGAGGCCGCCGCAGAACCAAAACGACGAAGATGCCGTCAACGCCGCGGCAATTCTGGCCGAATTCTTCCAAGACATTTCGTCACCACCCGCACTGCAGCAGTTACGGCAGGACAAACTGTACAATGCAGCTACCATTGCGGATGCCGCTAATCCACCTATCGTCGTCGCCGCCGCCGCCGCCGCCGGGTCATGGGGTCACCCACATCACCCACACCAGCAGCAGCGGCCGCCGCCGAATCACTTTCACTCCTTTTTAGCGTATCAGCACCACCAAAATCAACAACAGCAACAGTCGCAACCGCGACACGCGCTGATGCAGCAGAATCCATCGGTTATCTACGAACATCCGCCGCAGAACCAGCAGCAGCAGCAGCAGCATTACAGTTCAACTCAATCGCAACTCATCACATTGCCGTCGCCAATTACTAGCTATACAGATTCCACCGCTGCATCTTCGCCGTCGTCCGTGAGCTCATTCGCATCACCTTCGTCGGCGCCGGCAACGTCGTCAGTACAAGCAGCAGCAGCAGCAGCAGCACCGCCGCCAACCATACTACCGACGCAGCCAACGACGCTACCGCCCCCACACACGTTAGCCCATCTGTTGCTTCAAAGTCCCGGCGTGACCTTTCTGCATCCAGCACAGATTTATCTGCCACCCGATGGTTCTGCCGGAATTATTAGTGAACAGACAACCTCTTTGTCTGGCGCGACTGCTGCCGCTCCGGCTCTAGCCCCGCTTGTTGCCAACATCAGCAGCGTTTGCTCCGATGCAAGTAGCGGCTTGTCACCATCCGCTCACCTTAAGACACCAACCCCACCACCACCAGGTAGCGATAAAATTCCGTACGATTTCTTTGCTGGTCGCAGGGATCTCGATCCTGATGGCATCTTTTTGCGCGGGCGCGCGCGTGAATCCTTCCAAAAGCTTCAAGAATTGCGGGAGCCGTTCTCGAATCCGGAAACCACTTCTCAAGCGACTTGGGCACTGCAGCAGAAAGCACTATCAATTGCGCACCTGGTTTTTGCGCGCGAGTTTTTGCGATTGAATAGCCATTATGGAGTATATTACAAGAGCATCATTTTGGAGATATCTCGTCGCTTGAAAGAGCAGCAGCAGAAGCAAACCGTTGGCAGTCAAACTCTTGGCGCGGAAGAATTGCAAGCCTGGACAGCATCCAGCGGCGGCAGAAAGATGATGATGTCACAACAACAGCAACAAGAGGCGGGAAATACGATGAACTCATCAGGAGGAGGAGGAGAAGGAGGCAACGGCGACGGTGACATCATTCAGCATCAAGCAAAACGACCGCGATTGCACTAGCCATCCCCCCGCAGACGTTTGCCACTCACCGCCTGTCTGTTTCCACCACTGTATGCATGTATATATTATTCACTCGCTCAGCACATTCCATTTCGATTTGGTTGCCAGTATCTCATTGATGTCGCCTATACTGCCACCCACACCACAAAAACCTTTCCTAGTGGTTTTTGAAGGGATTAATTGTTCCGGAAAAGCAGAGCAGGTGCGCCGCCTTGCTCTAGATTTAACATCGCGAGGATACCAGGTAATTGTTCTTCACCATCCGCCGACATCATCAGCCCCAGTTTCACTAAGTAACCTAGTTAATACCGTCCTATCCTCCAGCTTTCTCTATAAACTACCGCAAAATTATCTTCTGCTTGCTGCTTGCCGTGCCTATCTCAACGATTCCATATCGGCAGCACTGGCCGATGGAAAAGTCGTAATACTGCATCGCTATTTACTCTCCGATTTCGCTTACGGATTATCGCGTGGCCACGGTTTGGAGTGGATGAAAGCTGTGGAATCCGCGCTGCAGCACCATACTCCCAATGTGACCTTTTACTTAGACTTAAAGCCAATGGACGGCTTGCGTCGCATGCTCAAGAGACACAGCCCGGCAACGGCCGCTGAAACCTTATTAATGGCTATTGATGATCTAGCAAAAGTTCATGGCGCTTATCGTGAATTGTTTTCGTCTAGTCAATATTGTTGTGGTTGTTGTTTTCATATACCCGCTAACCTTTGTCAAGATCTTATATCGCGAAATGTTTCGAAAATATTTTTCGAATGTTATGACAGCATCAGTAATAAATAAAAATTATAAAAAGTCCATTTTTTATGGTTGTTTGTTATTTAAATTATACAGCTCTAGCCTCGTCAAGTCCACGTACAAAAAACAGTTACAATTCAAAGCACATTAATGAACTTTCTATGTTTGTCAATTTGAAAAATTCGCGGTTGCTCATAGAAAACTAGCAATTCCAACGGCTCTTTGGGTGGTGTAGAAAACTTTAGCTCCAATCGCGCCATTTGTTTGCGCTCAACCGGAATGTCATCAAAGTTGTGATTAGGCGTGAGGTCAAATGGGTAGATACTCTAGTAATAAAAACATAAAACATAAGAAAAATAAAAACAAAGTAAAATTTGTGCATTATAATATAATTTACCGTGCCGTATCTCAGTTCATCATAGGATGTGTCAGAGGAACAGTCTAAGCGTCGATTACCTAGTTGGCAGGACAAAGCGCTATATAACTGAGCATATTGGCCGTTAGCGAAATCTATTTTGTACGTAATAATTTGGTTATCGACAACCAGACTTATTTCCTGGAGATCAAAATGTTGAAAATTCAGCGGATTTTTCTGGTAACTACCCAAGTACGCTTCGTGCGTTACCAAGGCAAAAATAATGCGATTTGGTATTTTTTCCGACCCAAAAAAGTTGTCAAAAGTATACAGCCGTTGACCCGGTGTGATAGCTCTAGTACGGACGTCTGTCGCAGAATAAATTTTATAAATGGCTGGCTGAGTGGACAGTCTTTTCTGGATCTGGTCATGTATCTTTGGTGACAATTTCACAAACCTGGCCAGCAAGCGCATGTCAAGTATGTTAAGGTAATAATTAGGCATCGGGTCATCTGACATTAAAAAGAATGATGGATTGCGTTTAAACAAGCGAATTCTGATTGACACTTCAGGCAGTAAATAATGCTCGAGATAGAACAACTCGTGCATTATCCTTCCAATCATTTCGAAGGGTCGGCCCTCTTTTGTTTCACGATATCTTTCTACGAGTCCTTGGTTTGTTTCCGCATTCAGCAGATCTACGCTATCCAAACTATCCTCCGGATAAATATCGCTTAATTTATCTTTAAACCACATTACATTTCGTAACAGGTGTTTTTTAACCCCGCGGGAATAATTAAGGAGAACATTAAAAAATGCTTTATATCCATAATTCCCATAGCTGACCACAAAGGGTGTGCCATTCAGTTCAACTTCTACCCTTTCGAACATCATGTAGAAAAGCAAATTAACAGGTGCCGCATCTCGAATTCCTATCTGGCTAAGCTTTTTAATATATTCCCGCCTATCCGCTGAACTCATATTTCGTACAATATTTGCAATTACTGGGTCGCGCAACGGATCTGTTGTATAGTGAGGCTGTGACGGCAGTGGATGCTGCCGTTGACCATCTGTTCGTGGAGCTGCTGCGGCAGCGGCATCGACATTGCCCTGTCCTTGTACTATGACTGGATTATTAGCAGCGTCGCGAATGTCACGATTGACGACAGGTGTAGGTGCAGCAGCAGCAGCAGCAGCAGCAGCAGCAGCAGCAGCAGCAGCAGCGGCAGCCGCAGCAGCAGAAGCCGCCGATGCTGCGTTGGCGCTTCCTACACTTGTAGTAGGAGACTTAATTATACCTAATGGCTTGCTGCCGTCTCTTTCCAAAATCTGTGAGCGTATATATTGCTGAATGTCTGATAGATCTAAATAGTATTCCGTAGAGGGTAGCAAAAATTCTATGACTTCCGAATTGTTTACAACTTGGTTTAGCGGCAGAAACTCCATCGTATGGCTACTTTCAATGGTGGACTGACTAACTGGCGGATCGAACAACTGTAGTTCGTCCGGAAACTTTTCGATCGTAGCTTGCGTTTTCGCCGCAACGGTAGTCATTTTTCAAATTTTCTAAACAATAGATGCCAAAGATTTTCCTCGGGTAATTTTCTGAAAAAGACCTGTGCGTATTGTTCGTCTCCGACGTCGTCGCCCTCTTCCTCTTCCTCGTCTTCGCCTCCGATATCTACCAATCACTGTTGATTGAACTATTGTTCGTTTTATAACCGCTCGACTGCTGCGCCTCCTTTTTTTCTTTCCGTATTTAGCCGTTTTTCAACAAACAATTAACAACTGTGAGAAACGCGTAGTGTCTCCAAACACTACTGTTTTGCACTACCCACGCAACAACAACAACCAGAATGAACCTTCTGCATCATCCGTCTGCTCTTTTATACTCGTTTTCGGGTTACAGAAAGGCACCCAAACATAAAACAGAGTTAATATTAAAGCCACGCCTCACGACACGCCCACATACACCTTTTAATAAAGCATTACTCAAAAGTCTCTTTGTGGTGCTGCTGCTGCTGCTCGCTTTGATTTTCGATAACGAAGAGTAATCGTCGTTTCGCCAAGACTTTCGTCCGTCCACTCCATTTGCCAATCTGACTTCAATGTAATCTCCGGATTCGACTTGCTGAACCAGTTGTGTACAGGTACGTAAATTCGATGTTTTGGCTCATATCCGCTCTTCATTTTTTCGGCAGTCGCTACTGCCAAGATGTTTTCCAGCCTGCCTCCAAATGCTGTCGGAATGACGTGATTTAGTAGGAGCGCAATCTGACGTCGGCCGCGTGTCGGGTCAACTGGGAGACGATGTCGAATAAAGCGTGTATCCCCGTATTTATGAAACGATTGATCGTGAACGTAAGATGTGGTTACATGTTGACGCGATATTCCCAGCGCCTCGTCGTATGTCAGGCCAAGGGCAGCTGACAAGAGATTACCGCGATTAACAAACTGGTAGCCGTAATTTTTGCTAATCCACTGAAATTTCCCATCCACGAGCTGAATCTGCGGCTTTTCTTCTGTCCAGGTTGTGGTTCCGCAGCTAACAATCATCGCTTGCACCACCTTATTGACTGCGGCTACAAATTCAGCCGGTGGCAAGTCAAAATCCGATTCTGCGAGAAATCCGTCCAAAAACGATTCACCACACTTTCCGTGAAAGACGGAAATTTGGCGCTGTTCCAGCGGAATTCGAGTAAACTTAGCAGATGAATGAGCACGAACAAGGGCAACTTCCCAGGGCTCCTCCTGTTCCCTAAACGAGAGCAGCGGAAACTGCAGCTTATTGGCAAAATGGGTTGCGCTGTTGTGAAGGATCTGGGTTCCGTACGCCAGGGCTGCCGCACTATGCAGTGTCACATAAAATCCATTATCCATCATTTTTGTTTTCTACAAAAAAGTTCCAGCATAAAGCATTCGACGGTCATAGGCTACATATAAACATACGCGCGCCCCACTAGTCATCGCGTAGCTTTCGAGTACTGGCTAAATCTTCTTTATAAAATAACTGCGACGCCCGCCCATTCTGTGCTTCTTTTACTAGGCGGCCGTGAATATCTTCGAGCCGGTACATAATCACTGGTCCATAAACAATATCAGCAATTTTGTACACTTCATCAGAAAATGTCTGAGTGTAGCCCTTGCTGAAATGGGGTTTTTTCAGCATTACTCTCACGGTTTCGCCCAGCCTAAATGCAGGCTTCTCCAGCTTAATAAACCTTTTTTCTTGTCCCAGCTTAAACAGCTGAGATTGGTTTTTAACTGATACTTCAGCTGGCTTCATCTTGATGCTACTGTGTACGCTCCTGTTATAATTACTGACAATATTTTGCAATGATGAAAACCAATTTGGACTTTTGGTAAAGGTGAAATGCCGGAAAAGTGTCGTTTTCAGGGTACGGTTAAAGCGTTCTGCTAGGGCTGCTTTGAAGCGCGACGCAGACACCTGATGCCGAATACCATATTTGATATAAACTTCTTTCGCCTTTTCATTCAGAAACTCTTTTCCAGCATCAGTCACTGCAGCAGCATTTAGAAAATTAAACAAAAAAAATAAAACGCCAGATAATTGCATCTGAAATTCAGGGTTTACCTAACACAACAGGGCGACGATTCTGAAAAATTTTTTCCATAGCATTCGCAACGTTACCTCCGGACTTGCTAGTAAGCGGTTGTGAAAAAGCAAAACGACTGACGCAGTCAACCATCGTCAGAATAAATCTATATTTTTCGTTAAATCTTTTAATTTTCTGCAGTTCTACCAAATCCGCATGCCAGACATTATCAATTCCCACACAGAAATTTTTAAGCTTTTTAAATCTAAAGCGAACCGGCTTATGAAGTGTGTGAATTGTCTGCTGAGAAAGAAATTCTTTCACGTCACGCAAGTTTATTTTAGCATGTATTTCTTTTTCCCTTTCTTTAGCTGATCGATGCAGTGCTGCAGCTCCAGCAAGGTAAGCTGGGGATGTCACATCCGTATAAAGTTTTTTCAGCAACGCAACCTTACGACGACTAACAGCAACTGCGGACATGCCGGTGCCACTACCAGCACCGCTGCCACTCCGCGCACTCTCTCTTCTTCTCCCCATTATCTTCTATCCGGCTGCACCGACACTTACCCGGCGAACAAACAATGCAGATGTAGAACAAGTGCAAGAGCAAATGATAGTATTATTCCACAGTAATCCGGCTGCACCAGCAGCACCAGCAATAGCAGTAAGATAGCATCGACAATGTCCTGATAACAGATTGCAAGCGAGCGCGACTTAGTGCCGAGGGAAGGCGGCGAACAAGCCAACAGTAAATTGACCGAGTAATTTAAGTGGGCGCGAAATCACGCTAAAACAGCATTTATATAGACCCGAAAGGATTAGTTACGCCCACATATGAGGCAGACTTGTTGGTGTGCGCATGCATAATCCCGAGGGACTGCATGTGCAACAACAACATCTGGCTAATTAACTTATTATGTACCAGGGCCACGCCGCTCTCTCCGCCCACCGCTGACCTACGGCTTTTATAAACCCATGTTGCCGCCTGCTAAAATTGCAGATCACGCAGCCCTGCTTCTCGAAATGGTACGGCGTCATTTCACTACAATACTAAGTCTTATCGCCAAAATTCTGTCATTTGACCTCGATTATAAAACTATTCCCCGGAAGAAAAACGAAGCTGCCATTTGCAGGTATCGCGCGGCAGTAATCGCTGAGAAGATTTTTGCAGAGGGTGTTGGGAAATCTTTTGCTACGGCTAAGCAGGACAGTGCAAAGAAGCTACTGGCGTTGGTGTTACGCAATTATCATAGCACCTTACTGAAGCTACTGGACAGTCCTGCCTCCGCTGCTGTTCCTACCACCAGCGCGTACATTGAATCATCTACTGACATTAACCTTGCACCTCTGCGCCTTACACAACTGGTGGACAATATTGCCACGGTTCTTAATTTTGACGTGGAATATCGCCGCGTGCCTTCCGCGGAGGCCACCCGTTGGAACTGCCAGGCTGCTGTTGCCAACGAGGATATATACGTAATCGGCTGTGGACTAACTACTTCCTCTGCGAAATCCGACGCTGCTCGACAGCTCCTCTGGACAATACTTCAAAGGTATTATAAGCGCCTTCTGGGAATCTTAGAGTGCCCTCCGAATATCGCTTGTCATTATAATAACAACAACAGCAACAAGTCACCTGCTCTCCCGTCGATAAGGCCGTCGTCGTCGTCGCTGCTGCTAACACCATCATCCCCCAGTTATTCCCCCGCGTCACCTGAGTCAGCATCGCCGCCGCCGCCGCCGCAGCCGCCGCTTCATTCAAACCAAAACCAGCAGAATGCCTCTTTCACTACGTCGTCGCCGAACGGCAGTCGCGCCACTACGAGACAGCCGTCAGCAGCAAAATAATTGTGAACTGCAGCCACAGCCGTCGCCCCGCCCCCATACACTGCTGATGAGCATCCTAATAGTGAAGACTATCGCGAAAACACACCGCCGACAATGCCAGTTCCTCCACCATCACCCGTCTACCTTTCCGCCGGCGGTGGCACCGCCGACAGCTACGAAAACAGCTTTGACCCGGATAGCATTTCTCTTACGGTCAACATGTCCACCACCACAAGCACCGCAGACAGATCACCATCCCCATTACCTTCGCACCTGGCTTTGTCCCTTATTCTGGTATGTCGACCGCGTCGTCTCTCTTTTTATGATGCATTTATGAGACATATTACAGCCACTTCCAACACCTATCGTTAGTTATCACCACGCTCTGGCGTGTCATTTTCTTATTCTGATATGTGCATCACATCGTTTCTTTTTTGCGCAATAAACATGGGATATTTTGCAGCCGCTTCCAACACCCATCGTTAGTCATCACCACAACCTGGTGTGTCTGACGCGCCTGTCCAATTTCTATCACTTCCAAAACATCATGGAGCAGCCCTTGATACCTCTTGATGTTTATTTCCAGACATCACTACGCGCTACTGTCATCCCGCGCCCAGGAGTTGAGCCGCAGCCGCCAACCACGTACGTGCCGGATGTTTACCGGAAATACACCTATCTTGACATCTATCGCCACTTTAACGTCCGCCATGTACAACAAGTGCTGAAAAACTACTTTAAATGTTTTGTACAATGTCCGCGCTGTGCTAGCTGCTGCACTCTGATTATTCGAAAACGCGGTAAACTGCGACTGTTATGCCTGAACTGCCAGATGCAAGTAGTTGTTAGCAAGCGCATGGGAACTAGTTCCAGCCCGCCCGTCCCGATTAATAGTGCATGAACATTAGCAACTTCCGGGACTTCTTACATTCGTTTCTTGTATGCGCAGTGAACTGCTTCTGTTACCGTGTTATTACCGGAAATAAAAACTGACCGCAAAGCTGACCGGAACAAGACTTTTGTTTGCTGCTTATTATTGAAAAACTCAAGAAACGAATCGTAGTTACTATATTAGACTGAAATAAACACAGCGAATAAAGCCGACGCCGCCCTTTAAGACTTGTATTTTACAAAAAAATGGGATTTAATTTTCAGGAAAAATTTTCGACCTAACAAATAACATCTGCCCAAAAATTGTACATTTATATAACAAAGGAGCAATTGAGGAGAAGAAAAAGAAACCCCCTACGGCGCAAAATTAATAAAACAATTCACTCCAGTCTCGACAGGCGACTTCCGACTTCTCGGCTCCACTCGGGCGCTCCACCACGACCGCCACGTTCTCTCCCTCCTCCTCCTCTGCGCCCGCCGCGTCCACGGTGCCCAGCTGGGTGTTCGGTCTCCGACAACGGTAGAGGATAGTCATACGGGTGTTGTTGCTGTTCACCTTGTCCAACGCCCAGATCACCGCTCACCGGTAGCGCTTCGCGCCCTGATAATACAGGCGATGTGTTTTTTAGGAGATACTGCCGTATTTATTTATAATTACCGTTGTCGTCACTGTCGTTATTTTGGTCGTCGTCGTCGTGGCCTCCGCCGACTGCATGGTGTTCACCGTCCTCGTAGTCTCCTTGCTCTCCTTCGTCCTCCCATTCATTGTCATTCTCTTCGATAGTGTTAATCTCCCGTTCGGCACTGAGGCTGCTTGGCAGCGGTAGACGATAACCTATACATGGAATTTCTCAAATATTCAAATATTTTCAGTTCACAGACTGCATGTTTGTTACCTTCTTCGCTGACGCGAAACAACGGCTGCTGCCGCGGAGAAGAAACCGAAGACGACGACGCTGCTTCCGCAGGCAATTGTGCTAACCCACAAATTTTGCGATTAATTGGTCTCAAGCGCGCTTTCTAAATATCTTTACCTGGTAAAACGGCAGGTTGGTTTTCGTCTTCGTTGTTGACGCCGTGGCCCTGCATATTGTTATTGTGGCTATTGTTATCGTTGTTGTCAGGGTTCTCGTAGCCGAAATCCAGCAAATTTATATGGTGACGATTTTGCAGCCCTGAGTATATGAAGAAATATTTGTTTAGCAAACATTGATAGTATGATGAAAACCTCACCGCCTTCTTCCGCCGACAGTGGGTTGTTACGAAGGTCCACGTTCTGGTAAATCCTCTCGTCATTGCCATAGTGATGGCGGTGGTGGACGTTCTCAGCGTCGTTCCGCGGCAGCCCCCCATTGTACTCGGGATTGTGATGGATTACGGCCTCATGCGGCGGGTGAAGCGGAGACAGCTGGTCCCTGTGCCGGCGCGCTGCGAAGAGAGAGTCGAATGGACTGGGACGTGGCGTCGGCATATGGCGAGCACGAGACGGGCTTCGGTTGGTTGTTGGTGAAAACCAGTGATGCTCTGATCGCGATGGCGACACCACCGAGCGATTTCTGTTGAAAATTGGAGTTCGAGGCTGCTGGTGGGGCGGAATGCGACCGGCTTCGACTTCTTGTCCGGGACGGTTGTGGCGACCATGGGGAGGCGCGGGAGGCGCTGCCCTGCCGCCGCGGTTCCTGGCATTGTCTCTAACTCGAGAGAAACGAAATCCGCGTGCCCACAGGATACAAATGACAATTAAGCCGCCCAAGAGAAGACAGCCGACTGTTATTCCTGCTATCGCATACTGATTTACGGCCAATCCCCGATGTACCTCAGCACCTACAAGCAGACAGGGAGGACAGGTAATGTTACATAAATCGGATGTCGTGCCGGTAGTGGTGGCGGCAGTCGTGGTGGGGATTGTGGTGGAGTTGGAAGTAACGAGCCCCGTTGTTGCGTTGGAATTATTACTCAAAACATCATTTCCGCTGCTGCTGTTGCCGTTGCTGTCATTGTTACGTGTGAGTAATAACAATGACGGAACCGGAATGGAAACATTTGGCAGTGGACGCTTGGTGCTGATGTTAACTGCAAGTGGTGTCAATGTCGGCGCCGACGATGACGGCGGCGACGACGACCAGGACGAAACGGTTGTCGCAAACCCGTCACTGTTGGCTATCGCTAACAACGTGACCGCTACACTGGACGCCCGGGTTTCTGTTGTCATGGTTGTGGCGTCGGTGCCGGATCGACGAGTAGTGGTGTTGGTGGGGATGGTGATGATAGTGGTTGTAATGAGTGAGCGACGTGTTGATGCTGACGGTGATGTCACCTTACTTAAATTCATAGCTGCTGTGGAAGGGCGAGTTAGGTTTCGTGTCGGTGCTAGCGAAGTTCTCGCTAGGATTTTATTGGCAGCCGGCTGCATAACCGTTGGTACAGTAATTACGGCATCACGACTGCGACTTGTACTGGTAGTGGTGATGCTGGTGCTGGTGCTGGTGCTAGTGGCCTGCGTCAACACCTGCGTCGACCGCCGTGTAGACCATCGCGTGGAAGTCGCCAGAGTTGACGGCCCCAGCGTCGGTGCCGCAGAGGAGAGCAGCAATGATAACGCTGGTGTGGTTTGCCGGCTTATTCTTATTGATGTTGTATTCTGTACTGCCGTTGTCTTACCGCTTGCGTCATCGGGGGCTGGCGCCATGGCCCGTGTGCTAAACTCTCTGTCGCGGTGAAGCGTAGTTGTCGACCAGGACTCGGTAACAGTTGAGAACGGCGGCTGAGCGGAAGTCCACGAGCAGCATGGCGGGAAACCGCAGCCGCTTCGTAATCTGAAATTAATTTCGACAAATAATTTTCACTTTTCTTATCGTGTAAACGATGAGACTATTACGTAACGTCACTGCTTGCTCGATATTACCTGCTGGACAGCGGTTGGCAATAATGCGCAGACCCAACTTCTCCAGACACTCCAGCTCTCGACAGCGACGGGAACCGTCAAAGACGGTTTGCGAAAGGAAAATCATTTGCAGATCAGGAAAATTGTGTGTTGGCGGCCAGTTGGGGAGAACGTTAACGTCCGACCCAGTCATATCCAACATCTGAACTCCCCTTACAATTGCTGCTGGCTGATTATCCAACGGCCACAAATTTGCCTTGCTGTCGGTACACTTCCAAAATATCTCACGGCAAACGCAGAAATGTGGGCAAGTGATATATCCAGGAGCAGTAGCAGTAGCGGCGGCGGCGGCGTTGGCTAACAGTGGCTGCTGCAGGGCCACAGCAGCACAAGCTGTTATTCCGGCTATCAAAATCATTAAGAAGCTAATTAACTGCGACATTTTATTAACGAGACCAGCGCAGCATGTGCAAATATTGTTTTCGAGAAAAACAATGATGCTGATGTGCACACTGTGCTGGAGTTGTAAAAATGAATGCATGCATACTGGTGCGCCAACACTCACTTACCTTTCAAGTGTATTCAACGAGCTGGAGAATGACTGCTGATAAGCAAACCAAAACAACATACATGGCGCCTCTTTAATGGGTAAAAAAATGAAAACTTATTGTCAACATTTGTAATATTCAGAGTATGAGAACGAATACTAAATGAGTTTCTTATCATCGCGCAGCACGCGGTGTGTTGCGTAGTGCGCGCGAGGGAATTTTCAGCAATGATGCCTGCATGCATGCATGGAAAAGTGCATTCAGTGCACTTTATTACAGAGAGAAGAGAGTGAGAGAGAGCGAAAGCTGTTCACATGAGGCATGCACGCTGGCCAGCTGCTTCACTGGATAACTATAATGTTTCTAGAAGCTAGAGAGAGCAAGAGGCCTAAGGCGTCACTGTGTGTAAATAGTCAGCCACGCCCCCGCACGCCGCGCCGTGCGCTAGTAGTGTGGCGAAGCTGACCAGGGGTCAGTGTGAATGCGTGGACTGTCCGCAGGGGGCCGGGGGCGACGCCAACGGCACCAGAATGGGTACTATTCATCACACGGGAGAAGAAGTGTTTGTGCATTCCCTGTGCAAAATGGGACCGTGGTGGCAGCCAGCGCGCGTCATCGCGTGTTATCCCCATCAAGTGTTGTTCACTTGGTGCACAAATGGCGAGAGCGACACCGCAACGGCTGACCAGGTGATTCGTGCCAAAGACTACCTGAAACGCGACCAGACGGTGTATGTGCGTTCGATGCGAGCGTACGCACGGTACGAACATGCCGGCAGGGACGGACAGCACCGGGTCAATGGTGATCGGATGTTGAACTGGCGGATTTGCTGCGCAAAGAGCAAGTCGCGTTGTGGAAGGCGGGCCGGAAATGAGCCACGTTCTTTGTGGATCGGACTGTGAACCCATTCGCCTTTTTAAGCACGCGACAATGTTGTTGTCTTCGCTTTTTAATGCGTGCATGCGAAACTGTTGTTATCTATACTTTTTGATGCACCGCATTGCACCCGACTACTTTTTTCTTCACTGTGTGATGCTTTCGCAAATTATTCCTGCGCTTGTTGATGTTTACGAAGCTGGTACGTTTGTTTTTGTTAACGCTGCTTGATATTACAAATTTGTACGCTTTTGATGTATGCAAAGATGCTGCTTTCACTATTTGATGCGTACGTAAACACTTACTTTGTTTTTTCATGTTTGCGAAGACGGCGTAATAATAAATGGGAATATTTATTAGTACTCGCTTGGTCGCTGACTAATCTGATCAGCGAACCAAAACATACGGTACGCACGGTTGCTATGCACATCTGACACCTCCCCCAGTGGGGAAAACCCACTCAGCCAAAAACATCCAGAAAATATTAAGAAAAATTATTTCCCGAATTTTGGATCCATAATCAAACGATCCGGATTCTTAACCTCTCGTCCGCTTTTTCGGATTTCCGGTTGTGGTTGCTGCTGAGTAGTGGTGTCGGTTTTGGCGACGCGCGTCTTCGGCGGTTTGGATTTTGCCGTAGGTGGAACTGCTGAGTTCGCCTGCGGCTTTTCGGATTTTGCAGCGGCAGTTTCTGGCACTGCCGTCTGAAGCTGCTTCGTCGGCTCCTGTTCCAACTTCTCAGGTTGGTCGTCAACAACTGCAGGCGCATGGGCTGATGCGACAGGCGGTGCGCTCGGTGCTTCGGGTAGATGAGGTACAGTCGGTGCAGTCGGTGTACCGCGCATTTTCAGTGCATTGGGTGCTGCCGGTATTGCGCGCTCATCCGGATGCAGCCATTGTCGCGGCCGCATCTGATTTTCATGTCTGCGCAGTTCAGTTTCGTTAACCAGCACGATCCATATGCGCGAACCTTCCCGCTTGACCAGCTGGCCTCTCTGCCAGTCGACTGTACGACTCGGACGGTAATCCCGCACCATCACGTAGTCACCGGCTTGGAAATGCTTCGCCTTCGTTCGCTTGTCAAAATTCTGCTGGTAGCGCCGCCGGTTGCTTTCCGTCGTGGTCAGCATGACCGGCACCAGCAAGTCCAGCTGGGAACGCAGCTTCCGGCCAAGGAAGAGTTCTGCGGGAGACTTCCCTGTCGTTGCGTGGGGGGCGCTCCGGTACCGGAAAAGGAATTCTCGGAGCGCGGCCGACAGCGACTTCCGGTCCGCCATCAGCTTCGTGATTCCATCCTTGAACGTTTGAACGTAACGTTCAGCCTGGCCGTTCGATTGTGGATGGCCGGGTGGTGTTCGAAGGTGTCGGATGCCGTGTTCCGCGCAGAAGTCGGCGAACTCCTGCGACGTGAACTGGGTGCCGTTGTCCGTCACCATTTCGGTACACGCACCGTAACGGCTGAATAGGTTCCGTAGCGCTTCCAGAACCCCGTCGGAAGTGGCGTGCTTCATCTGCACTACCTCCGGCCACTTCGACATGGCATCCACGATGAGCAGGAGCATTGTCCCGTGGAATGGACCGGCGAAATCCATGTGGAGCCGTTTCCATGGCGCATCGGGGATTTCCCACTGCGACAGTGGTACCTTGGCGGTTTCCTTCGCTCGCTCGGAACAGATGCGACACTCTTTCGAGATGCGCTCAATGTCCGCATCCATGTGTGGCCACCAGCAGTATCCCCGGGCCTCACCCTTCATCTTCCCCGCGCCCATGTGGGCGGCATGCAGGTAGTCGAGTATTTCCTGTCGGTGTTTCGTGGGTATGACTGTCCGGGAGCCCCAGCAGATGCAGTCATTTACCACCACCAGTTCGTGTTCGAGTCGTTTGTACGGACGCAGGTGTTCTTCGACAGAGGCAGGCCAACCAGTCATGACGTACTCGAACACTCTGGACAGTTCCGGGTCGTGGGCGGTCTCTAGTGCAATGGCTTCGACTGCCACGGGAAACGAGACACGTTATCTAGGTGGATTGCGTTCACCACGCTGTCCATCCCCAGCCCGTACAGTCCGTCCAGCTCCGTCGAATGCAGCGGTAGGCGGCTGAGGCCGTCCGCCTGGCCGAAGTCCTCCGTCCGGCGGTACTCGATGCTGAAGGAGTACCCCATCAGCATGAGCGCCCATCGCTGCAAACGGTTTGCTGTCACCACTGGAACTCCCTTCTTGGTACCGAAAACGCTCAGAAGCGGCTTGTGGTCAGTACACAGAGTAAACTCGCGCCCGGCGATGTACTGATGGAACTTCCGGCAGCCAAAGACGAGTGTCAGGGCTTCCTTTTCTATCTGTCCGTAGTTCTTCTCGGCCGCTGTCAGGGTCTTGGACGCATGGGCAATCGGGCGTTCCGTTCCGTCTGGGAAACGGTGGCATATCACGGCACCGACGCCATACTGGGACGCGTCCGCCGCAAGGACCAGTGGCATCCGCGGGTCATAGTGGACCAGGAAGGTTGCGCGGACAATTTGGTCCTTCAGGGACAGGAACTGGGACTCGCAGTCCTTGGACCAAGACCAGGGAACACCGGTCTTCAGGAGGGCATGGAACGGGGCACACTTCCCGGAAAGGTCGCGGACGAACTTCCCGTAGTGGTTGACCAAACCCAAAAACGCGCGGAGCTCACTGATGTTGCTGGGACGGGCCATTTCTCGGAGAGCCTTCACTCGATCCTGGGAGATGTGGCGACCTTGGTGGTCCACCACGAACCCCAGATACTCCACGGAGTTCTGCAGGAAGTGACACTTGCTCCGTTTGAGCGTGAACCCGTGCTCCTCCAAACGCTGAAGGACCTTTTCCAGGTTCCTCAGGTGCTCCTCTTCGGTCGCCCCGGTGACAATGATGTCATCGAGATAGATGGCCACGCCCTCGCAGCCTTGGAGGACGCTTTCCATTATCTGTTGAAAGATGCTGGGGCCGCACGCCACGCCAAAAGGAAGGCGGTTGTATCGGAACAACCCCTTGTGGGTATTGATTACCACCAGTTTCTTACTGTCGTCGTCCAGCTCGACCTGGGCGTACGCCTCCGCCAGGTCAAGGGTGGTGAATTTCCGACCGCCATTGAGCTTGGCGAAGAGCTCATCGGGTGTCGGCAGCGGATACTGCTGGACATCGAGGGCGTCATTCAGGCCCGTGCTAAGGTCGGCACAGGTGCGGATGTCCCCGGCCCGCTTCTGCGCGGTCACTACCGGAGCTGCCCAGTCCGCCCGCTCGACCGGAGTCAGGATCCCTTTCTCCACGAGGCGGTCCAGGTCGCGCTCCAGGGCTTCCCGGAATGCAAACGGTACTGGTCGCGCCTTTCGAAACACCGGCGCGGCTCCGGGTTTCAAGTGCAGGTGTGCTTTGTAGTGACGGCAATGGCCTAACTCTTCGCGGAACACAGCGCTGTGTTTCGCCAGCAGCTCCTCCACTGTAATTCCGGAGACGGCAGACACGGAGGCTGACTGGAGATCTCGTAGGCTCAATCGGCTCAGGTCGAGGGCCCGGATCCAGTCTCTCCCCAGCACGTTGCCGCCGCTGACCACGACGATAACGGGTAGCGCCTTGCTGTTCCGACCGTGCGTGACGTCTACTGTCACGGTCCCAATGACCTTCAGGGCGTGGCCCGTGAAGCTTCGCAGGAGGGACGTGTATGGCGACAGCTTCGGTGATCCCAGCGACCTCCACGTGTCAGCAGTCACAATAGTGACACTAGAGCCTGTATCCAGGACTGGTGACACAGGAACGCCGTTAAGCTTGAGCGGCACATGGATGGATCGCCCGGCAGCAGCTTCGACAGACAGCACATCCAGCTCCTCCTCCACGAGAAAAGTTCCGCGTCCACCCCGTCCGCGTTGCGGCTGCTTCGCGCTTCTGCACACTTTCGCAATATGGCTCTTTCTTCCACAGTTTTTACAGGCTAGCTCCTTCGCCCAGCACTCCGCTCGGACATGTTGGCTGGAGCCGCAGCCATCGCACACGCTTGCGGTACCTCCACCGGTTGCAGGCTGCCTGTCGGGACCAGCGCCGCGCCGCTGCTATCCGCCACGGCCGCCGCCGCGGTTTCTTCCTCGTGCGCCACCGCCACGGCGTGCATTGTCCACGCGAGCCACATCAGGCGCCATACTGCCCTTCCTGTTGCTCCTCCGGAGCTCATACTCCTCGCAGATCTCCAGAGCCTTCTCCAGAGTGGTGTAGGTCTGGGATTGCAAATGCTGGCGTGTAGCGTCGCTGGCGATTCCATTCAGGAAGGTCGCCGACATGTTCTTTTCGAGCACGTCGGCTGGAAATGCGATCGGGAACGCCTTTCGTCGGAGGCGATTTGAGAAATCCAGCAAGGTTTCGCCGGACTCTTGCTGTAGTTTGAAGTAGTTAGCCCACTCGGTTGCAGCGTTCGTCTTTTTTACATAGGCATGTTCAAGCTTGTCGACGATCTGTGCGACAGTGAAGTCGTCTGGATTGCCTGGAAGGCACATGGAGAAAAGCATCTCTCCAGCGTCAATGCCGAGGGAGTCCAACAGCAGGCACTTCTGGTCCTCAATGTCCGTGACCTTTCGGAGTTTGACGAAGTTTCTGTATTGGAACTGCCACCACCGCCAGGTCATCTTGGATGGTTCGAACTTAATCAAGCCAGATCCAGCTTTCTCGCTGGATGAAGCAGGGCTTGAGATTGCCGGTGATGTTGACGTAGTAAGCGACATTCCAGAGCTGAACACTCGACCGCGTGAGGTCGTATGGCCTTCACGCCAGTTTGTCACGGCGTAATAATAAATGGGAATATTTATTAGTACTCGCTTGGTCGCTGACTAATCTGATCAGCGAACCAAAACATACGGTACGCACGGTTGCTATGCACATCTGACACTGAACCTCACTTATGCTCTTTTAACTTTCAAATCCTGACTACGATGTGAAGCATCGTTACTTGAGATCGTATTCGGAATTCAGTTTTTCATTGCATAGTACGAGTACGAAATTACGAATCCAGTTTGCAGTTACATAGTGAATGGCAGCTGGCGAAGTGACTCGTGTGGCCGGCTTTTAGTAATTTTGTTTTTCTGGTTCTGATCGGTTGCCTTGGTAGGATTTCCGGCTGTACCAAACACAGTATTCAATCATGCATCTGCTTGATCTGAATAGCTCAATAATTCCTTTTTCCGTTCTCCAGCTGGCTAAACTGAACTCTTTTAGTCTCCTATAAAATAACGGGTTTTGATTATTCATGATCTTATTCACATGGCTGCTGTTTCCTGGCGCTCAGTTATTTAACTGCGCTGCAAACTCCTCTGCTTGACCTTTCTTCCCGATTTCTCGTGCGGCTTCTTCGGTAAACCTCTTCATCAGACGAGGCTTGTTGGAGAACTTATGAGATGTGCAATGTGCATGTATCGACAAATTATGCTTTGTTAAAGCTACTTTCGGTTGATATGCAATGAAACTTCCGTGATGATTTAGGAGATGGACCAGCCGCTGTCGCCATTTATAATCGGTTTCTGTCGGCTTATTGGGCATAAGTTGGTCAAAGAGTTTCTTCTGCTCTATGCAGATACATCGGTCTGAATTTTCATTTTCACCTGTGGAGTGCGTAACAAAACATTTCACTCGAATCGCTTCACAATACATACATTCTCGACCTTTACCGAACAAATAAAGAGGAAAGCGTAAAATTTCAACAACCATATATCCAGCAACAACCGCAGTAAAGAGAGCTGAAAATCCTTTAACTTATTGATTTAATCAAAAACTTATATTGTCGATTACGCATTGTAAAAATAAAACGTTCTGAGCATACATTTGTAATTACTGTACTTCGTTCGTTCTGACACTTCGGACCCAGTATTAGTGAGTATACATACGCTGCGACCTGGAACTACATACGAGCGCTAATACAAAGCGCTGCAGCGTGCCATCTACGTGAACGCGCGTCCATTTCGCGCCCATTTTGGCTAATCGCGCCGCTGTAACGCTCGATTTCATCATGTTTTTCGGTTATCGAGTGTTTCCAGTTTCCACGTCACTTGCCAGTTCTGCTCTGCTTGCTAAGTAAATCAACTGGTTCCGGAAACAGATGTGATAAGCTCCGTAAGGTCAGACCACTTGCGTAGAGGCGCTTTGCCGGCAAACATTTTCGATCCTTTATTTAAAAATTGTGATATTTAGATTTAGCAACCATTATTATAGTACATACTGTCCCTTTTAGTAAAAGTATGCATGGAATTATCCAGTTGTAGCACGTACTGTACATATTGCATGTATTTACGCATGTATTGTACACAGTAAATTTATACGAGGTAAATTTATACGAGATTATAATGACTATTGGTACATACCTATGAATACAGTTGGCAATAATGTACCAGGAAAGAGTATGGTCCGTGATACTGTCGACGATGGGCAGGATGCGTCAAACTGATATAACAAAACCTTATCAAACTGATATAACAAAACCGTCAAACTGATATCCGGGAATACATTAACATACCAGTAGGACAAAGTTTGTTGATGAATTTTGTTTGACGGTTCTTCCTTCATGGTAGCTAACATAATCTGCACTTCTGCCGCTAGCTGTGAATAATCAGTGATAGCTGTTTCCGCGGTAGTTTGTTGATTATCGTTTATGATAATGCGAGGTGTTTCTTCTTTCCTTTTTTTGCTCTTTAACGCAGGTCCATCACGGCAGGCGGTGTTTACCTTCGTTAAATATGCCGGTTGATTAGGCCATACAGATGGTACAGCACCCGATAACAATTAGAGATGGTGAGAAATGATCTTCGCATACCATTAACCGTTGTGGAGGTGTTAGTTTTGACCAATCGCGCGGGATCGATTGTATCCAACGCTCACGCATACCTTCTGGTTGCTTAGGACATTCAAACAAACGTTTCGAAGGGCCGTTGTAAGAACTGTTTCCGACGCCGCATCCCGGCGCGGCACACGATGGCATTTTAATTAAGCAATTGCTCGCCAAGCGCCTACACGGTGATATGTAATATAATAAAAAAATCTAGATTCTGCTGCCAGCTAATACTAAAACAAACCGATAATAAAAGTGTTTAGTGCACTTTCAATATTTTTGCAAGCTTTTTGACTTAAAAAGTTACTCTGAATACTGTGACCTGTGTGTGCATTTTTTGCATTGATCATCACTGCACAGGTTTGCTGGTCACAGTATCTGGCCTGCCGCAAATCTGCCGCTTGTCACAAATGGACAATGCTCATTTGTTACAGGAACAAGAGGAACAGACAATGGCAGCTGCAATGAATAGAACGTTTTGCGGAACTTGCTGTACTGCTTTCCTGGTTTGATTAAAATTTTTTTCAAAGGGTGTGTGAGGCGAGGGATCACTAGCGTTCACGCCTGTGGCGCTAGGCGCTACGCCATGGATTACGTGTCTGTGTTGTGTCTCGCTTCTGATTGGCTTGAGTTTTGTTAGTGGGCGCGGCATAGCACGTGCTGCACAGTGTTGAATTGGCTCTACGATTGACGATCGAGCTGCGCCGATCAGTGTTGATTTTCTGTTGTGCAGACTTTCAAGATTATTAAAAGTCAGCAATTAGCGGTGCGACGTCTAGTGTTTTCGCTTAGTTCGCAATCCAGATCGCATTGCTCACTCCACAGGATCTATCCCGTTTAGGTCTCTGTCCCTGGATCCATTCTGGATCTAGCATTAGATGGTAGCAGAGCCGACAGCGGTTCTCTGATTTGATTTGATTTGATTTGTGTCAGGCATATTTGGCCTGTTACTTGACGTGATATCCGTGGCCAGTAAGGCACAGGTCTGTCCAACAGCAAAGCGCAACACCACAAGCGGTGCAAGTTCCTCATCGGATTCCAGCCTGGTATTCGGTACAGAGTCTTCAGCGAAGACCTGTGCTGTTGCAAGGACTGAGCAAGAGTGCAAGAGTTCAGACGGCAGTGTTCCTCGGTGTAGAGTCTTCAGCGAAGACCTACACTGGTGTCATTGCTACTCGGCAAGGATTCAGCGAATCCTAAGACGTGGGCCACAAGCGACGAAGCGCCGAAAGGGGCGCACGGAACAAGTAGATCAGTCTCCACCAAACTGGTTGTAGAGCACCACTACTGTTGCTACGGCAGTCAGCCGGCACAGTAGTAGACCAAAAGCGTGCGGCACAACCGCTACGGAATAGTGGCAACGCGGGAGCGGATTGTGGAGAAGAATTGGATCATTTGGATCATTCCCCCGTGGAACGGACGGCGAACAGGGACTTGGAAAAATTTCACAGAACGAAAGTGACCTTTAGGACAATTGAATAAACCATACAATAACGTGTGTGTGAGAACAATTGACGGGAGCGTCTAAGTTATCCGATCATCATGGATAAAGACAATGAGGAACCGACATCACACAGCAGCCAGGGAAGCAGGAGCTCCCGAGGATCACAGCAAGGCGCAGTTGATCCTTATAAGAAGGAATACAAGTCGCTCGCGCGTCCAGTCGGACATGATAGACGGACCCGAGCGGCTGTGACCTTTGCAAGAAAGGACAGCAAAGGCAGTGACAGCACATACCAAGTGGCGCTCGGAGCTATACAGAACGAAGTGAGCTCCAGCGGTGACGGAAAGCAAACCCCCGCGTTTGCGGCGGGAGGTAAACCGATGAACCAGACAAAGGTCACTGGGGAAGAAAAATCCACAAAAAAAGGAGCGGAAGCAGTCGGAGCATCACAGTTGGATCCTACCACTGTCGGAATCGATGAGCAGGTTAAAAATGCGAACCTGGCTCAGATGGAAGTTGAAAAGACAAAGATCACCGAAGAGGAACTGGTTGAACTGGGATTGGATGACCTTTCATTGAACGATAAGACAGCAGGGGATGACCTTTAGGCAACTCCAATGGTCTCAGATGAATCAAATGTATCGTATTTCACGGATGACGAGACAACGATGAACACGTCCTTCAAACCGCGATGAGACAAGCTGACCGCGCCGAGGGTATGACACCATTCAAGGACATACCAGAGCACCTTATCGAACGGACAAGGACAGGGAAGGTCATCAACGTTCGACCACCATCACCGAACAGCCCCACAACGACTTTGATGACTCGTGTGAGAGAATTGGAAAGCGAACTTGAGGCCAAGGAAAGTCAGGCACTGAAACGAACAAAAGAAAACCGAGACAAATTATCGTCGCTTGAAGCCCGAATATATGAATTGGAACAACAACAAGTTGACCTGGAGAGCACGGCAGACGAATGGAAAATCAAGTATGAACGTCAAAGAGAACTCGCGGAAGAATACTTGAAGATGGCAGATGACAGAGAAATGGAAGGTCATCTTGCAGTGAATGACCTTAACGAGAGCATGTCAGAAGAATCAGCCGAAAGGTCACGGCACTTAGCCGATTTGAAAGATGAATGCGATTCACTGCAACAAAAGGTCACCGAAGCTGAAGCTAAGAGAGACGAATACGCGACCAAAGTCGCCGAAGCCACTCAGCGACTGTTGACAAACACCACTGAGGTGTTTAAGCTCAGGAATGACCTCAAGATGCGAGACGAAAATATTGGGGCCCTCCAGAAGGAATCACAGGATCACCAGAAAAGAGCTGACGCAGCCGTCCGGGCTGCTAAAGACTTCCGAGATCTTACAGCCACGAAGGCGTGCGGTTGAGCAGCGAAATAAAACAGGTGATGGAAGAAAACAAAACGTTGAAAGAAGATAACAGAAAGGTCACTGAAGAGAACAAAGAACTGAAAGAAACCGCCAAGACGTTAGCCGAACAAGGCTTAAGTTGGGAGCGAGAAGCACTCCGCTTAGACGTATTGGTCACGACGCTCGAACGGAATGACAAAGAGTGGCAACAAACAGTCCACCAGAAGACACAAGAGATCAGCAAACTTAACACAGAGCTGATTGATATGACTCAAACGGTAATGACAGGAGAAGGTGAGGTCACCCGGACAAAAAACCAGCTGAAAGCAGCAGCTGAGGAATACATGAAATTGGAAAGAAAAGTGACCCAGTTAGTGGAACACATCAAAAAAGTGGAAAATGATACGGAGAAGACAATTCAGGAAAAGACCTTCCAACTTCACCAGCACATGTTAAAGGTCAATCAAGAAAATCAGAACTTGAAAACCGAGAAGGAGGAACTTCAGTTGAAAATCAGACGCATCGAGGACGAGAATAAGGCTCTCAGTACGTCCAATAAGCACAAGGATGAACAGCTCTTGCAATACGGAGTTAAGACAGCAACAGTGGAATCGCCGCCGCCCAGTTACAGTAAGGCACATGAAACGGGCACGGGTAAAAGCTTCCACTTTGAAATGCCGCTACGAACTGGTACCGGCAAAGGAAGCGTCAAAACGGAGAGAAACGGCGAAAAGGTTAATGAGGACAAAGTGCAGCTGTCGGAAGGTTACCCGCATATGAGTCGAGGCGATCCTTCCCAGTTTCCCCCACATATTGAAACGAACGTATTCATTGACGAAGGGCGACGAGACAAACCCTCTAGCCGGCAAGAGCGTCCAAGGAAATCCCGCTACACAAAGGCGAAGCAAAACCTAAACGATGATAAAAGCAGCGAAGAAGACGAGGATCCGAGAGGGGGTTTCGCATTAGCAAAAGCACTTAATTCCATGGCTCGGAAAAAGCCTCTGATGACCTTTGACGGTAGTCGTGACACTGTAAGTGGCTGGACACGACTGGTAAAAGAAACCCAAAGAACTTACCAGCTCACAGACGATCAAATTATGATCGAGATAGCTAGTGCGGTGAAAGGTCCTGCCAAAACTTGGTATGAAGGGGAAAAGGACATCGCAGCAGAAGACGGGATCGAATATTCAATAACTGAATGGATGGATAAATTCAGAAATGAATATGGCGACCGAGACGAAGAAGTCTTAGGCTTACGCGAGTCATATGCAAGAAAATTCGAACTCGGAAAGCAATCGCTTGACCAGTATTACCAGGCGATGATGCGATTCAAAGCAAAGAGAATCATCACTGAGAAGCAAGCAGTTGGCTTCTTAATTGAAGGATGCAGAGGGGACAATGAACTCTACAAAGCATTGCGTATACAAAAGTGCAAAACGCCAACTAATGTAAAGGACTTCTTCAGACATTGGGCAACGGGAGAAGAAAAGTATAAAGCGCCAAAAGGTCAACGTAACCAAGATTACGTCACCATCCGTACAGGTCAAGTTGAATCGGTACCGCAACAAAGGAGCGCAGCTGCACCAGTCCAGCAGCCAATCGAATACCGCGTGGAGACCCCGGTCAGAGAGGTCACAGAAAAGGTGACCTTTAGCGACACCCAGACGGGGCAACCGATAACGTACGCAATGGTAGCGGCGATACAGGCGGCGGCTCAAGTGAGACCAATATCCCAACAGATGATCTCACCGGTACCAGAGAATGTGGCCCCCTTGAATGCTGGGGTACCGCAACAAGGAATACCGAATGGAAATTTTGGCGGAAATGGATACGGAAATGGAAACTGGAATGGAGGTCAAGGAAACTTCCAGAATCAAGGTCAAGGTCAAGGTCAAGGCTACTTCCAGCAGAATAGAGGAAATCAAGAACAATTACCAGCAGCAACAAGGGTCACGAACGGAATTCAGGTTTCAGTTGATTGACGGATGGGTGGCAAACGGTGTGCAGATGTGTCAGCACTGCATGTACGGAAACCACCAGACGCAAGGATGCAAGTTCGCCAACACACCTCCGGACCAGAACCCGAACCTGTTTGCCTTCCAAGAATGGCAACGGTTGCGCAACCTCGGTGGTTGGCGCCAAGCGGTGGCGAACGGATACGACCTGATTGCGCAATGGTACCAGGTTAAAGCAAACTTCCAAAACCAACAAGGCGGTGGAAACGGGAATTACGGAAATGGAAATGGCGGTGGCCAGAATGGCGGCTACGGCCGTGGTGGCTTTGGCCGCGGCGGCTTCAGAGGAAGGGGCAGAGGCTTCGGCCGCGGAAACAACCGAGGTGGCGGAAATGGAGGCGGCCAAGGAAACTACCAACAGGGTGGTGGCCAGTACGATAACGGCGGAGGACAGAACCCTAACCCGGCAAACGATATCGGACAACAACAAGGAAATCTGCAAGGTGCGCAACAAGGTGGTGCGCCGGTTCAGGGAAACGGGCAAGATTAGTAGGCGCCGGTGAGCCTACTGATCGCCCCGACCCTAAACCACCGGATAAAAGGGGAATGGAAAGGTCACCACTGCAGAACGATACTGCAGTGAACGTGATCACTGCGACGGCTATAAGGATGCCGTCAGCGCAAAAAGGAAGTGGACCGGCTATATGGATGCCGCGACCACTGGAAACGGCTAGATGGATGGCGTCATATAAGCAAAAAGAAACGGCTATATGGATGCCGTCGGTGCAAAAAGAAAATGGAGCGGTTATAAGGATACCGTCACAGCAGCAACTTCAAAGGTTACCGCAGAGTAGTACTGCGAGTGGAAATGCTCAAGTAAATAAAAGGTCACCGCAGAATGGTACTGCGAGTGGAAGCGCGCAACGGGACCAAAGGTCACCGCAGAATGGTACTGCGAGTGAAAATTGTCGTGGCGGTAGCGCGACACTGCAAAAAGTGCAGCCAAATGAAAGGTCACCGTACTGCAGCGAAGAAGTGCTAGCGTAACGACGCGCACAACGAAATGTAAAGATTCAACAAGCGCTGCTGAATCAAAAGAAATTGCAGAACGACACTGCACACGAAGAAAACGGGCAACATGCGAAATTCCGAAAATACTTGGCAGAAAACGACAAAGCGAATGAGTCACGTTGCGACTGTTACGGAGAGATAAAGCCAATGTTCTGGAATTGTTCGGAGGACGAAGACGAGAAGTTGATAAGGCAAAAATGGATGGAGCAGAATATCACTGGTAACAGTAAAGATGAAAGGTCACCTTCCGTGGCAAAAGTCCAAGTTAAAGGTAAAGGAGCAAGTGCGAACGCTAAAGGTCACGGTGAAAGCGCCGTGTTAAAAGGTCAAAAAACAGACTTGACACTGCAAACAGCGCAGCAAAAGAATAGCGAACTGGCACAACAGAACTCTGATGACTCACTCGTGGATGCAGTAACGCTGCAACAGAAGGAAATGTGGCAAAAAGTGGCCTACAGACCGAAAGGGAATCACGGAATGTGGATACCCGTAACGCCAAAAGCGAAACAGAAAGCGGGAATGTCACAAGAGGATTACTGGGACATGCGAGAATTGCGAACGCAACACGACAGGAAACGATTAGAAGAATTGGTTACCGGGAAAGAAGTTCAAAGGTCACCGAACTCAGTTCCAGTATTCAACGAAGACGAGTATAAAAAGGCACTCGCTACCATGGCGGATCCCCGAAATGCACCACCGAAAGATAAACCGTTAAATTACGGAGAAAAAGTTCCCATACAAAAGCTGACAAATGGCGGATTCGTCATGAAGCGCAACGAAAGGTCACAGGACTTACCGCAAAATGAACAAAAAGGACGGTCAAATGAGATGGCGCAAACGCAACAGAGTAGTGCAGTTGAAAGGTCACGGGACTTATCGCAAGCATTACAAAAGGATGCCAACGACAAGTCACCAGCCCGAACAGACGGAATGTCTTCGCAAATTGATCCGACGAAAACGAACAATGAAGTTTCAGCAAAGGTGATCGAATGGAGACCCAAAAGGGATACAATATGGTTACATATGAAAGGTCACCAGACGAGATGAAAGATAGTGAAGCAGATGAACTGAAGAGAGCTGACCAGATAACAAGTGAAGTCATTGAGAAGTTGCGAGATAAAAGGAAAGATGAAAAGAAGAAGCGCTGTATCAGGCGATAACTGAAGTGACTAAAGGTCACATGACCAGCACAAAAGCAAATGAGCAAGTGCAGAATGATAAAAAGGTCACCAGTGATAAAACGACTGTAGAGAAGCAAACGGGCAAGAAAAAGCCACAGAAATTTTACGATGTCCGAACTGACGTGCCACACAGGATTGATAAGTTGAGCGAAATACTGAAAGGTCATAGCGCTCCAGCAAAAGGACAAGTGCTTCCCATACGGATCCGGGACCAGTATCGCTCATCCCCGTGAAATGTAAGATTCACACCTTGAAGATTCAAAACGGAAAATTGCCCAAGAGAATTAAAGCGTACACTCATGAAGTGAAGATGGGAGACATAAAGGTCAACGCAATGCTGGACACCGGCGCTGAGACGTCGCTGATCAGCAAACCGTTTTGCTAGAGGAATGGACTTCACATGCTCCCATTGCCACCAGACAGACTTGTGAAGATAAATGGAATTAGTGGGACGTCAGGATTTCTGGTGACACATTACTGTGTAGCACCAGTGATCTTAAGAAAAAATACTAGTGAACATTCCTTTTACGTCCGACCGAAGTGTGACGACGTACAAGTGCTACGCGGATTCGACTTCTTAGAGAAGAAGTTCGTACTGATGGATAACGAAGGCGAAGAAGAGAAAGAAGATGACCCGAAACCAGTTGCCAAAGTTCAAGTCGGAAAGGTCACCGAACTTGTTAAACAGACGGGAAGTGCTCAAACGGCTAATAAAACGCTAATCCCAGTACCAGAGGCGCCGGGAAAGGAACAGAAAAAGATGGTGCAAAAAGAATCGTCGACATTCGAGCAGCTGAAAGCGATTCAGCAGGAAATTGAGAACACATTCAATCGGACACTGCTGACACAAAAGGGAAGAGAAAAGGCCATCCCAGTACCAGAGGCACCGGGAGTAACAAAAGTGCAGCAGAACGTGACAAAAGCACAGCAGGAAGAAATTATCCCAGTACCAGAGGCACTGGAAACGAAAAATGAAAACGGAAATGTCCAAAAAGTTATCCCAGTACCAGAGGCACTGGGAGAGAAAGATGAAAGGTCACCGGCGACACGAACTGAAAACTTAGTACCAGAGCCGGATCCGAAAAACGCCAGTACGACCTTTTTCGAACCACGCCTTGCTACGGTGAATGAAAAGGGAAATAAAGAAAAAGTTATCCCAGTACCTGAGGCACTGGGAAAAGAAATTCAAAGGTCACCAGTACCAGAGCGTACCTCGAATCCTTTCGAATCACGATCTGCTACCAAGGACAAAAGGTCACCAACGCTCGACGAGATAGCGACCATACAGAAAGAAGCGGCAATCGCAGCGAAACACTTGCTCGTGCCTGGCATGGAGTGGGCAAAGCCTACCCCAGTACCAGAGGCACTGGGAATAAAGACAGCTAAAGTATGGAAGGATAAAAAGAGTGAAAGGTACGGGTATTGAAACGAATAGCCGAAGAGGAGCAGATGTTTACGAGTGAAATCCGCAACAAGGCGCTTGAGCAGTTAAAAGGTCACAGAACAGAAAAAGAACCAGAGATCATCGAAATATCCTCCGAGGACAAAAGCGCGACTACAATCGAATGCGAACAAGATGCCACAGCACAGGAAGGTGTTAACCCGCAAACAAGTCAAAGGACATTAACTCCAGAAGAACGAGCCGGGAGTTGTCACCACGGTTACTATGAGGATCCGTGCAGAGTACAGCCTCAATGGGAGTGTGCTGAATGTCGCGAGAATGCCTCTCAAGATGACCTTTCGGAATGGCCGAAATGTAACGCCGCAATAGCAGACCTTAAAGGTCATGTCCGAAAGGAAGTTAAAAGTATAATGCGGACAAATGAAATGTGGAAACCGCACATTGAACGGTATCACTGTAATAGATACCGGACTTGGTTGTCATGCGTCAAAAACTTTATTACCGGAAGAGGAAAATGGCTGAACCACTGGCTACAACGTGTCGAGAAAGGAATCCAGGATCCTCTCGACCCGGTAGTAACAGAACGGAGATTCGAAAGAGAGACAGAAGAGATGAACGAAGAAGGAGAAATGTGGGAAGAAGCAAGAGTCGATCTCTTTTGGGACTTCCGTGTGAACCACATGTATAAAGGCGAAGGGAGAACGGTCATTTTCCCGGCAGGACTTGGCACACCTGTCTACGAATCGCTCCAAGTATACTACGATGCGTTAAAAGAGGGGAACGAAGAAGCATTTGAAACATACTGGAATAAATTTGAAGAGGAAATCCCCAGATTTGATGTAAAAGAGATGCGAGAATTACAAGTAACCCGGAAAAGAAGGTTACCGGGTTTGATGCAAAAGAAAAAAGTGACCTTTGCACCAGACCCAGATGGAGTTGATTACCCAAAAGGAGGTGGTGATACGTGGTGCATGTACGAAACGATTCCAAGTGACGACTGAGTTACCGAGGAATTGATGGCAGATTGCGTCTTTGTTGGTCCCAAACGACCTAAAGGCTATGAAACGGTCCAACAGGACGAGGCCGATAAAAAGACTGTAAAAGAAGCAGAGAAGGAGGAAACAGCTGAAGAGATAGCTGAAGGAGGAACGAACGAAACAGAAAAATCACACACGTCAGTTTTAACATTGCACAGATGTTAACAGATAGAGGAGAAATGTGGAAAAAGTTCAAAGAGGAAGTTGAAAGGATATCGAAGGAACAGCAAAAAACAGTATCTGAGGCAAAACCTGACGAAAGGTCATCCGGAAAAAATGAAGGGACTAAAAGGTCATTGTTGAGCCTCGAAGAAATTGACGAGTTGGAAAAGGCAAATCGTAACACAGGAAGGTCGAACTCAGACTCGACAGAAAGGTCATTAACGAGAATCCGGGTAGCAAGGAGTCACCCGAGAATCGCCGCAGGAAACGGAAGAGGGACAAAGGAAACGGGCAAACCTCTGCTCAAAAATCCGAAAGTGAAAAAACTTAGCGATTCGCGGGAAAACGAAAGTGACCTTTCATCCGAGGACGAAGGAGTTGATGAACGCCCACTCGAAAAGACTGATAAAGGTCAAGTTACCGCACAAGAATGCGAGAGCAGTAATTCAGACTCAGAGTGGACGAGTTCAAGCGATAACTCGACTACTTCGGGAGAGTCAGGCGTGAATGACCTTTCGGAACAGGAAGACTTGCTGGACTTGGATGGAGACGATGAAGTTGATGAAGAGAAAGAAAAAGATATTAAAGTCAGAAGAATAAAAGTTCAACGAACAAGCCTGTCAAAAGACGTGATTAGAGTCTATAGTGACCAACGGATAAAGCTAAAACCGTCAGTCTGCTCGCGCGTAAAGGTCAAGATGGGAAGATACGCGCCGGTCCAAACAAAGTTGATGTTCACCCCAATTATACAGGCTGAGTCCGATGTACAACCATTGGCAGGCGTGACGGACACAAACAGGAAACATTTCGAATTGGTGATTGCAAATCACAGTCATAAGTATTTGACAGTTTAAAAGAATCAACTTTTGGGTTATGTGGAGCCCTATGAACACATGGAAAGCGTAAAGGTCAACGCCGGCACAGTGAAGAACGTGTTTGACGATCCCGAAGTGGACGATGTAACGAAAGCAGAGTTGAAAGATAATTCGAAACTTGAAGTTGGGACCTGACCTTACGGAAGAACAAAAGAATGATGTGTACAACGCGTTCTGGGAATTTTGGAAAGTCTTACCGACTTCCAAGAAACCGTACGGCGATGTAAAAGGAATCACCCATGTGATTGATACGGGAGACGCAAGACCAGTAAAATGTAACCCGGCCAGAACGAGTTGGACAGGCCGCGAGTTCATAATGAAGCACATTAAAGAGATGCTGGCGCAAGATGTAATCGAGCCATCAGATGCCGACTGGAGTTTTCCAGTCGACGGAACAAAGAATGGCGACGGAACAATGGGAACAAGATTCTGCGTCAATTATATAATGTTGAATAAACTAACGAAAAAGAATAATTATCCGTTACCGAATCCAGACGAATTGCTTGATGCGTGTGCAGGCAATAAATACTACGGGAAAATGGACTTGCAAAGTGGATTTTGGCAGATCCCAATGGATCCAGCGTCAATTGACAAGACGACCTTTGTCACACAAAACGGAATGTTCCGATTTAAAAGAATGCCATTCGGAGTCTGCAATGGACCAGCAACATTTCAGCTGTGCATGGATAAAGTACTCTCGAAGGCAAAAAGAAAGGGTTGCGTTTTCGGGTACATTGATGACGTTATCTTCGCTGGAAAGACGGGAGATTTTTATACAGAATATGGGGAACGTCCTACAAAGTTTGGTTGAAGCAGGGTTTACAATTAAACCAACAAAATGCGAATTCGGAATGATAGAAATGGGATTCCTGGCTCATATACTCAGCGAAGATGGAATCAGAATAGACCCCGAAAAGGTCACCGCAGTCTCGGAATTTAAAAGACCCCAAACAGAAAGGCAGTTAAGGTCATTCCTGGGTCTAGCGAATTACTATCGAAAGTTCATAATGGGATACGCGCAAAAGGCATGCCATTTGTACGAATTGCTGAGACAAGTTAAGCAAGTAAAAAAAGATTGGACAAAAGCGCACGAGGAGGAATTCAACAGTTTGAAACAACTGTTATGTGAAGGACCGGTGCTGGCAAAGTTCGATCCGGCTAAACCGACAGTTATCGAATGCGACGCCAGCAAAGAGAGAATTGGAGCCGTGTTGTCACAAGATAGACATCCAATTGCATACGCGAGCCGCGTCTTACATGGAGCCGAGAAAAACTACGGTGTTACCGAATGGGAATGTTTAGCGGTAGTATTTGCTGTCAGAAAATTCAAGCCGTTTATCGATTATTCGGATTTCACTGTAAGAACGAATCATCAAGCGCTGACCAACTGACTAAGGTCAGAGACGAATAAAGTCGGAATGAATCCGCGTTTGACGAGATGGGCAATGGCACTGCAAGGTCATCAGTTTAAAATCGAGTACAAACCGGGAAAATATTGCGACAACGCGGACGCATTATCAAGAGCGCCAATTGAAGGCCCAACGTGTCAAGAGGAAGAATTTGATGAGATCCCAAACTTCGAGGATTATAAGAAAGAATTCGACACGAAAGAACCGGCAATTGAAATTGGACAGCTGTTCCTGCACAACAGAGAGCAAAACGCTTAAAGGTCACTTCAGCTACGGCGAATGAGTCGGCTGAAAACGAAATAAAAGTGAACCGAGTAAAAAGCTGGTTGCCCACCGTGAGTGACTTAAAGGTCACCGGACTTGAAGACAAATCTAAAGCTCAAGATGGAAAGGTCACCGGACTTGAAGACAAATCTAAAGCTCGAGATGGAAAGGTCACGGGACTTGATGAAACAACGGAGAATACAGATGACCTTTGGGAAGCGGACAAAGTGTCACAAGCATTGAACGAGTGTCCGATTAAGCTACTGAGATTCCCGAAACAGATGAAGAAGAGGCACAAACCACTACCACTTTGTAAGGTCATCAAGGACTGGAACGAACTCAGCACGGCAACAGTTCGTATCGTTAACCTGCAAGGTGATGAGGAGGAAGAAGACGACTCGAACTTGCAGTTGCGGAACAAACAGTTAAAAGATCCCCATCTGGCAATGATAATAGATGAATTGGAACATCTACCAGATGCTGAAACGAGATCAAAATTTGAAGTGCATTACCAGTTGTGGAACGGTATATTGTACCGAGTAAAGGATAAAAATGGGAAACTTGAAAGGTCATATGTGGTACCGTTGTCAATGCGAAGACCGATAATCCACGCATTACACGACGAGAAAGCGGCAGGCCATTTGGGATTTGAAAAGACTCTGTCAGCAATAAGACTTCGATATTATTGGGACAGAATGAGTACAGATGTAAAGAATTACATACTCGCCTGCCAAGGATGCCAGTTTCGAAAGACGCCAAGAAATTGCCCACCCGGAAAAGCGCTATAAGAGCGCTCAACCGGAACTACTTTTCTTTGCGATAACTGAATACATCAATATTAGCATTACCTAAACATATGCATACAATCAGTACTAACTAACATAAAATTTTAAATTTTCATTACATTTATGACTTTTGCCGCAGGAAATACGGCGATTCGCGCGACAAGCGCATTATTACTTCTGTGCGATTTCAAGACGACGAACGGACGATCGTCCTTGGTCCGAAATCTGTTGGCACATTTGTCGGGGATGAAAGCGAGGAGCTTGAATTTACGCCTTGCCGCATTGAAGATTCCGATTATTACTGGGATGCTTCTCTTTCTTTGCCCGACTTTGCAGCAATTTTTACCGGAGATCGGTCGAACCTTTTTCCTTTGCTGAAGAAGTTCTTCAAGGAAGAATTCGTTCTGCGGTTTTGTTCACTTTTGGGTGAGACATCTTTTTTTAATTTTAATTACCATAAATTTTTTTTATCATTTTTAAACGTGCATGAGGAGATCTTTAAATCAATTTGTGCATACTCTTTTAGGTTATATGTTACGGCCGTTCCTAGAGAACACAATCCGGAATGAACTTCATTTGGCTGACGGTACGCTTGCAGTTGTATTTTGAAAGAATGTTTGTTCAAGTATACCAGTAGTCTTCACAGGCTTTCGGTAAACTGGTGCATTTACCATAAATTGTAGAAAGCTGACGCTACTTATAAAGAAACGTTCAAAAATCGTAATTTTATCTGTAAACACCAGATCCGAGCACCATCACAGCAGAAGATTTCGCATCAAACACCACGTCATGCTGCTGCGAATGAAAGGTCAAATAGAGGTAATTGGCGTAAGCCGGCCACTCGCCGGCCACCGTATCAATCTGCTTGACCCATGGAAGGACACCCATCTCCAGCCGAATATTGCGGATGATCTGCTCCGTACTACGCACCAGCTTAGCAATCTGGGCATCGGAGAAGCCCAGCATCTTAGCAGACAGCAGTAGATTGCGGCTGGGCGACTGAGCCACCTTCGTGCGCAGTTCTTGGCGGAAGTCGATGATGTTCTTCATGCGGTACAGGAACCAGCGGTCAATTCGCGTCAGCTCGTGCAGACGGTTCACAGTGTAAACCTCCGCCAGGGCGGTGGCCACGGTGAAGATGCCTCGGTCACTGGGGTTACTCAGTTCCTAGAAAAATTTAATTTTATTGTCGCTACCAAAGAAAACTGGAATGATTTACATCGTCAGAAAGTTCCTCGACTTATGGTTCAAAGCCGGCGTAGTGTTCGTCGACCATGTGCAAGGCCTTCTGAAGTGCTTCTTCGAAATTACGACCGATGGCCATCACTTCGCCGATGCTCTTCATGGCGCTTCCGATCTAACAAAGATGCGGTGTAACAGACAACGTCATCAAAATTTAATCATGGTCAACAATTTGTGTAGCAATGAATATTTATGTATTTCTTTAGTGCTGCACGAATGAACTGAACAAAATCAACAAATTTACGATTGCCCGCAAAAAGCATCGTATTTAAGGCACTTGCTGGTCACCTTGGTGCTGACGCCGGGAAACTTCCTCAAATCCCACCGCGGCACTTTGACCACACAGTAATCCAAACTGGGCTCGAAACAGGCCGTCGTTACTCCCGTCACCGGATTGCGCAGCTCCACCAAACTCTGCCTAATGGACAGCTTGGCTGCATTGTAGGTCAACGGATACCCGGTGGCTTTACTGGCCAGGGCGGAGCTGCGCGACAGTCGCGCATTGACTTCGATCACATAAAACTGAAAAGCCAACACAACAAGATACATTTTGCACACTGCGACCAGTAATTCAATAACTGTACTGTCAAGTGACCTCATGCGATTGCGGATTCAGGGCATACTGATTATTACACTCTGCCACCACACCCAGATGCCGGATGACCTCGATGGCCGCAGTTCGCAATAGGTGGTATTCGGCATTGGTCAGCGTTTGGCTGGGCGCCACCACAATCGACTCCCCGGTGTGGATGCCCAACGGATCGATGTTCTCCATATTGCATACCTGTTCGAAAATGATAAAAATAACGTTCTTACTACTGAACTTAGCGCATAAGAAGGATCTGCCTATTGAAACTTTGTAATTATTCCTCTTTGTGTTTACTTCATCATTGTTGGTTACTTCCAGCTGTTGACAATGACAGCCCATGATTTATTATAGCACTTCATGTATACTTCTTTAGGTGCTTTTATTACTTCTATCGATACATGTTCTATCGATTGTTTCTATCGATGCATTAATTCTATTATGTTGCTTGTTTACATTTTTAGAAGTTTCTTACTTCCATGACCGTTCTACTACTAATATAGATATACCCTGGTTGCCTAAAATCGCAACGTATTTAGTAGTAAGTAGTTCGGTTTTGTTTAAAAATTTTGTCTAAAGACTACCGCGTCAGCGCCACAAGGGTAAAGTTAGAAATCAGTTACTCAAGAAGTGAGTAGTAAATAGTAATGCATTTACAGAGTACATACCGTAATACAATTTTCATGGATATCCCATACCGTACGACTTCGTATTCCACTTCTCACCATCCACGCAGCGATTTATCCAAAAGTAATTGCGGCGACACCGAGAGCGCTCGCGTGGCGATCTCCGTCAGTTCCTGGACGTTGTTGGCGAAACCCGAATGCAGACCGCCGAGGGAATACGCCGCGCGCACCAACACTGGATACCCGATGGTCTGCGCTGCGTCCACGGCTACCTGCAGCGAATAGGCCACCATACTGGGTGCGACCCGGTAGCCGATATTTGCCAGTTTGTCTGCAAAGAGTTTTCGGTCTTCCGTCCAAACGATGACCTGCACCGGGGTGCCCAGCACTTTCACACTGTACTTATCCAGAATGCCCTGCTCTTTCAGCTGGGCACCGCAGTTCAGAGCGGTCTGGCCGCCGAAATTCAGTGGAATTCCATCTGGTCGTTCCGTTCTAATCACCTAAATAAAATGTCCCACCCAAAACATTACGAGAACTACTCCCGTACTGCGAATAGCATACTTCTTACTATTACACTGTTACACTATCTGTATAAGAGTATAATAATTACAAGTATCGGTCGCGCTAGCGCGCGACCAGTTGTGTTCGAGGTATGGAAGAATGAAAGAAATGCAAAATATACTTCGTACAGCAGTAAAAAAGATTTTGAGAAATATTTCAAATATAAAACCTCAGCGAAGCCAGATCCGAAAATATTTTAAACATGTGGAAATGCGGACAGTTTTCAAGCTTTCCGGTTAAATTCGACCAGTTTATAAAAACTGAAAGCCTCCGTAGTTTTTCTTTTTGTTTGCCTTTTTCACGGATTTTTTTCCGTTTTTCTTTTTGTTTGCCTTTTCACGGTTTTTTTCCCGTTTTTAATGTACAGTACTGTAGCCGCTAGATGAAGTGAGACAAGTACTAACAACCTCTAAGTACTACAGCTTCTAAAAATTTTTTTAGACCTTCTCCCAAACTTAAGATTTTTTTTAAATATAAAGGTAGGAACGTTTGTGCGAAGCTCTATTTTATAAAATAATCAACTTATTGAAAAAATCAATCTTGATTTAGAAGATAAAATTCCAAAAAATAAGGACGTAAGGATATATGAATCTATTGATAATACACCTCCAGAGTAGTACGTACAATTGTAGTGTATGGTTTCTTATTCACACAGAGGTTACGAACATCAAAATGATTACATATAAATAAAACTGATACAATCATCGAAAACTTAATAATACAACATAACAAAAAAAGCGCAACAGGTGATTGTACGAACGCTTACATTTACGCTTACATTTGCGCTGCTCGGTACAGTATATGGATAATGGACGCACAATAGTGAAGCTGGCTATTTATTGAGTTATTTACAGCACATTAGGAGTTAGGGTTGAACAATAATATTTCGCATAACACAATTATTTCCACACACAATTTACTTGACTAATCCTTCAATCAACGCAAAGCCTTATAGAACACAATACGGTATAAAAAAATACGACACGACTAATAGTAATGCTATTAGTCGTATCGTATCGTTTTGCACTACGGTTTACAAAAGAAAGACGGAGAGGTAAAATTATGTAGTACGATAATTATCATTAAAAATGACCCAGAGTTCATAGTGCATAGCAAGCTACTGTAGCTGCTCCTGTAGAAGATTCGAATTTTACTTCTAAGTTTTTTTCTTCACCGATTTCTGGTAATTCAGTCCGTTGCTGTATAAAAATGCATTTATTATTCAGTCAGATATTGCATCACCTGTTCGACATAGTCCACTGTGACCGGCAAGTTGTACACTTTCGTAGCAATGCCTTTTGCGGTCTGCACCGTGGCGATATTGGGATTGACGAGAACCGTCGTGATGCCTTCGTCTTTCAGTGCCTTGATGCACTGAGATCCACAGTAGTCGAGTTCTCCGGCTTGTCCGATACTCCGCCCACCAGAGCCCAGCACCAGCACCTTCCTAGGCTTAAACGCCGTCACTGGACAGGGCGCCGGCGGAGTCTGCAACTTCCTAATGATCTGCTCCCGGAAACTGTGCGGGTGGCCATTTTTTGTATATTTAACTGTCTGCAGGAATAAATCGAACAAGCATTCTAGATCGGCGGGACCAGCCATGTGCTCAGGATGGAACTGCACCCTACGGCAGTAAAGGTTACTAGTTTAAATCACCACAAGGCATCGTGCGCTGTGAAAGCGTAAACAACGGATGTTGATTGCGTCCAACAACAGCAAATAGGCTCAGGGAACGTATACATCTGGTACGTGTAAATCGATAGATATCTATGTATCCGCAATGAAACGCTAACAGCGTGAACATGCAGCAAAAGCCAAAAAAATATTCACAGTAAAATTAGCAGTGCCATCAGGCAAAAAGTATTTGCTCGAGAAAGCAGCCAATGAATCGCTCTTACATTATTCGACAAGTTTTTATAACGGCGCTACACGTAAAATTTACCGTAAAGTTAAGAATGTCCTAAATCACCAACCGATTTAATTTGTGGAAGTCTCTCCCGAAAGCTAACAGCAAGCCATTGCCGCTCTACAGTAGTGCAGTCTACTCGCGTAGACGCTACGCCAGTAGACTGCATTATTTTCGAGGGCAATGAGCAAGCACATTATGTGAATATGCACAATAATAGTTTCATGGTAATTTTGTTATATAGCGGTATGAGTGCAGTTTTGTATGGCAGCGCCCTTGGTCTTTGTTTAAACCGATATCAACTCTAAAGGTCACTTTCATGCTGTGAACTGGACTTACGAACAAATCGGTTTCTCTGAATGAATAACCCCTCATTAGTGCCATCGTTGGCGTTGGTGAAGAGTACTTCCCAGGGATGTGTAATCTCCTTGGTGTCGATGGCAAAACCGTGATTTTATTGGTTATGTAATACTTGTCGGTGCCATTGTGGACGCATGGCTGATTATGTCCGCGGTTGCCCTATTGGAGATGGTACGATTTCAGGCCAGCGGCCAGCGCCAAAATCTGATGTCCCATACAGATGCCAAACACCGGTCTACACTGGGGGTTTTGCATGTACGTGGCCAGGTTCGCAATGAGCGTTGTGCACAGTGCGGATCACCGGGGCCGTTGCTCAGGAATAGTCCATCGAAGTTGTCCACTTCCTTGTGAATGGGGTGGTTCCATGGGACAACTTGCACGAATGCGTCGCGCTTGAGGAAACAGCGCAGTTGATTATACTTCAGTCCGCAGTCAACAGCCAGAATTTTTGGATTCCCGCGAGGATTGTACAGTGGTGATGGTGTCTAAAAAAACCACAAAAGAAAACGAGTCACCACCTCTTCCAGTTAGTTTCCGATTTACTCTAGTGTTATCATACTGCAGGTCTGCATGGTCATGCATGGTCTGCATGGTCTGGCCGTTAAATAAACCGGTGATATATATATACTTGATATATAACTTCAAATATATATTTGAAGTTATTTAGGATATTTGGACTTTGTGGTTTTCTGCAAACAACAATTTGAACAAGACTAATGCTTTATAACAAGCACGACCAACTTACATTGTCAGTCTAGTACATGATTTCCATAATATAGGTATATATGTATATACTGTTAGTATGCTCATTATAAACTTCTGTTGAGGAAATCGATTCATACTGCATATTTAAAAAAAACTATTGAAAAAAGACCATTTAAAATAACGGTTATTTGAGTACAAATTTACATTGTAACTTGTAAGTATGTATAAATGCATTGTACTCGTATATCCTGCATTATTTAATTATTTTACAAGTCGCTGTGGCAATGTGGTGCGACGACTGCAAATCCAGGTTGTATTTGCACGGCAATATTCGCACCCGTTTGTGGTGTCGATGGGAAGACATACGCCAGCGCTTGTGTAGCGAACTGTTCTAGCAGGTCCGCTACCTATGACATTAAATCCAAAATTGGGAACCGTTAATGTTTCTGCTCGCGTAATACATAAATGTGCTCGATATATATGTACTTGACCATGAATTATCATGTAGTCATACAATTCTACAAAACAAACGTATTCGAAGTGACATAGAAGTGGCAGTAGGGTCGCAAGGCGGATGTCCGACGACAACCACACCAACGACTAGTTTGTGGTGCCGATCGACGGGAAAACGTATGGCAACGCCTGCGAAGCCAGCAGCAAAAGTATGTACAATAGGGCATGTACAGTAATAATTTATTTGATATTTACGCACTTTTTTACACGTACAATACTGTTGTCACTTACGCACCATATTTTTCAACATGTATGTGTGTATGTTAAACAGTTGTTAACAATATTTGGCAGTTTGCAGAGTAATTCCGTACTTACTTCGCCCATTTTACTAATTTGCAGATGTGGCAGTCGTGTCCCAAGGCAAATGTCCCAGCTTCCACGACAACTCCCAATGTTGGATGTGTGTGTGTCCGGCCATTTTCCAACCGCTGTGAGGAGTAGACGGGAACACTTACGGAAACTCCTCCGAAGCTGGTTGCTGTAAAATTAGGTCTAACAGCTTTTGCGGTCTGGAAAAGTCTACCTGCTCAGAATGCGCTACTGGCTACAGTAATTTTACTACAATACGAATCCAATATTTTGCATGGGATCGTGATCCGTTCTGCAGTAATGTCAGGGAAATCGCGGAACAAGCTGCCTTTCACTAATACTTCCGGGTTAAGAAAATCAGGTCGCCGTAAATACTTGGCCGATTTTTCAATTTTCCACTTGGAAAGGTACGAGTACTTATCGATTCGGCTACTATAGTTGGATTGTGATAGTACCATAATAAAAGTAATTTAATGATGTGTGTTTTAATAGTCTCATAATTCATCGACATATGCACATTGCAGACTAAGTAAAGTAGCAGTCAATGTTGTATACGTGTTGTATCAAATGCATCTGCATAATTAGCTTACTTCTACCTAAAAGCGGCATCCATTTTACGGTATCATATGCGCCATCGTCCTTCCGGTCTTGGCTAGCATTAAAACCTTCAAATGTACTTGCGTGGCGCGCGTTCTCTCGTCCGAAACCACTCCAAAAGGCCGTGGATATAGCAGCATAAATTTAATAACCCAGAAAAATGAAGATACGAGAAGTAAAAAAAAGTGAAAGCAGTTTAAATTTAACACAACCTTTCCTGGATTGCCAGCGGAGCACTGGCCAATGCAGAAAACTGCCAAAGTCATTGATCTAAATATATCCGGCGGCTAAACAAAAGTATTAAATAAGAAAAGTTATTCTGACATTAGCCAATCCCAAAGGGCAGTTTGCAAAGAACGCCTTCATATAGATATAAGCACTGTATCACAAATTTTACGTAGCGAAAATTTAAACCAAAAATTTAGATTCCGTATATAAAGGAAGACAATAACAATAACCGAAAAATCACCTGTGTAGCTTGGCTATAACCTGTTGAGAGGTCATAATAAAATTCCTTGCGTTAAGTCGAGTCTTGTGCGTTTGTTTTAACAAATGAGAAACCTACAGCAAATTTTGTTGCAGTTTATTGGAGCTTGTGCGCTTGTGACCTTATGTAATTATGTTGTACGCAGATCATTATGACGATCCGCCCGCCGCGGTAACGTTACCGGCTCACGCACTTGCTCGAGGTACGTACAAATCAAAATTTAACTTATTTCCTTGTCTACTTTTGCATCTAAAAAAATACTTCCTATTGTACGTAAATTTCGTCTTTTCTTATGTTACTGAATAATCACGAATCCTCATTTTTCTAGAATTTTCCCGAGTGCTTCATGGTCAAACTCCAAGGTGTAGCGGCGTAAAATGCGGTCCTGGTGGAAATATGTCATGCAGAAGTCCATGCAAGTGCTCTAACAACGGGGATGTGAAATATTGTGGAAGATCTTCTGGAGCAATCGGGCAAATATAACAGCGGAACGTTGCTATTTGGATGTGTAGCAGATGCATGCCACATTTTTTGTAAAATTTGCAACTGCCGTACCTACGTATACATACCGCCTTTGCATTACGTAACATCATTGCTGTAACACCTGCTTCAAAGAAAATCGTATCGGCCAACCAAAAACACAGCCGTACTTTGCTATTGCTTTATTCGGCTAGTTGTTTCGAAAACGGCTCGGTTTACATGTTTAGCAATGCATTAATCAGGTTGGTGGACCTTTAATAAGTATCACGTGAAAGTACAAACTAAGTACTAGAAAAAAGAAGTTTGATTATGCAAACGAGACAGCGGCAACTACTGCTCCTTAGGGGTGAACTGCCATTCACGCACCCCGATGTTAGGGGGCCAGTTGTCTGCCGTGAACATTTTTTCAGACTCACTGGCGTAAGAACCAACACGTGCGAACAAACTATTCTTACGACCCTTTTTAGCAGAATAAATTGAGACAAATCTGACAGAGATCCCGATGGATTCGATGGTTGCCTTCAAATCCCTACTGTAGTCGTCAGGGGTCTGGTGCTCAGTCTGCTCCAGCGGGGGGATGCCGTGTAGACAGAAATCCTTTTTCTCTCTTTCCTTGTCGGTTTTAGAGACACGCATAAACTGTAGGTCGACATGATGATGTCATTTGAAGCGTTAGAAGCCTTCTCGCGAGTACCGCGAACCACTTGTCCCTTTTTAACGATGGTTGTCCAGGATTCTTTGGTAGCGGGCCCACTCAGAGGGGTTTCATCGAAGCAAGGAGGGGAAACCTTGCAGTCAGGGGTTGACGCTTGTGAAACTCCATTGGACGGGGAACCTTTCACCGGTGTGTCGACAGGGGTCGTTGTGGTGGATCGAAACCCGGAGGGTTGAGGAACTAATCCACCAGTTGCGACGGTATTCGTAGGTAATTTGACTGAGGTTGCTTTCAAGGCTGTAACTTCGTCCCAGAGTGCCTGCAGTGTTGCAGAGGCCTCATCGTACCTTTTCTGTCGCTCTTGTAATTCGCGTATCTGGGCCTTCACCGTAGTTAGCTCTGCATTAAGGCGCTTGTTTTCTTCCACGATCGGGGTGATAAGCGGGGAGACTTGGGCCTGAAAGCACTTGGTAATCAAGCCGTTCAAATCCTCGTGGTATACAGGGTACTTTTGTACGCATTCCAGATCGCTGGCTATGGCTGGGATCATCTGTCGTATCAAAGGGATAAGCTTGGTAAAAGACCACTGATCCTTGGCCGTTCCATCAGGGAAAAGCTTGGCAAGTTTCTCGATGGAGAAAGGATCGTAGCCATCATCCTCGCTGGCATTGTCAGGCATGGTTGTCCAAAAGGGTAGCAGGGGTCCGGCCCCAGACCCGTTGACAATGAATAAATTAGCCAAACAAAAATTGTAAATGAAGCAAAAAAAAAAACCTCAATAACCTAAACGATCTTTTAATTGTAGATAAAATATAAAGAAAAACTACTTAATTAGGATTAAGATTAATTAGGATCTACTTCACAACGGTCTTATTTGACATATTACTTAAGTAATTTGCCGAATAGCGATTTAGTCTGCGCTACAAACACCAAACTTAATCAGGTGACAGACAGAACATTCTGTGCAAAGTACGGTAATTCATTCACGCAGAGTTACAATGGAGGCTATAACACTGCAACAGACAGATCGTATTCAGCAGCTCGCAAACGCGAGCGCCAGCTTTTTTTTAACGCGCAATGGCGCTAACCGGCTCGGGCAGAGCAAGACGTTCAACGGAACCAGACTAAGAGAATTCTAAACAGGTAGACAGCAAGCACATCTCTAGGGAAGGCGCTAATCCTCTGCTTCGACTGATCTCCCTGTCTCGTTCCATTTGGCACGATTGGTGCTGCGGACATCACAGGCCTTTCAGTCCAAGCCGTTACTGAGTAGCCAGGGTGGTACTTATTGTGATCCTCCATCTCCCGTGCCCATCTCCTTGGTGGTATTGCTGCCTCAGCCAAACACTTCGCACACAGGCCTTGCCGGCCGTGCACTCGCAGCCTAAACTCAGAGTGGTCACCCATCTAAATCCAAACCGCGCTCGATGTAGACTATAACGGGTGTGCTACACAACGGGTGTACGAATATTATAGCTGCGCCATTTCTCATCTTTGGCTTGCCTGACGGCCGATCTCGCGGTGACGGATGTGGGTTTGAGATGGGAGAAAGTGACGGCGTCAACACAAGTCACCTTCCAAGCCAGGTACAAACCACGATTCCAGGAAAAAGTGGGGCATGGCATTGGCATGTCAGCCTGGGCGACTTTCAGACGTTAATGATGCCGGCTGGCACGCATGATCTACGAACGATGCCGTTCAAACCTTCGTGGGTGGTGTCTTCGGCGGAAAAACAGACCATAAGCCTTTGTGGTTTCCGAATTAATTTCAAATAACATGCCCAAATAATTTTTAAATTTGTAGATTAATTTTTTGCAGATCAATTTAATGTTGTAATTAGTCCTCAAATTTCGAAATTTGCGAACTGATGTTAGAAAAATTTGAAATTTTTCTATCTTATCTTGAATTCCAAAAATAATTTGCAAATTGTTATGGCGCAAGGCTGCTGATTTGAGGTGCAGAGTGACGCAGTCGCAGAACTGCAACCACAGAGCGGGTGTACAGGGAAGCAGCACACGGTAGTGGGCGTTACTGCTCGCGCACACAGCACCACTATAATAACGCACAGCGCGGCATGCTTTCGTCTGCACGGTTTAGCTCGCCATGCACAACTTCCGCGTTGAGATTCTGCAGATGTATTTTACAGATGTGATAGATTGAACTTTTGATTAACGAAGTTACCCTTGTTTTCCGCGTCTTTTGAAATAATTAAAGTAAACTAGTTAGTGAATGTCTTGTTTGATAAGATTATTAAATTGTGGGTCTTATGGCAGTTTTTATTAGTGCCAGTTGACCTTTATTATGTGCATTCCAACAAAAGCGTTCCTCGCTCGCTGAGCACTTTGACTGAGGAGTTCATGGCTCTCCGGGAATTTGAGGAGGCCATCTGGCCGCGACATCGCTCAGTTAGAGCCTGCTCCGCAGTGTTTCCTGATGAAGTACGGCAACATATATTCACTTCCATAAGAGCGCCATCTTCAAATCTGTCGGAGAACCCGCAGGAACCCGAAGTACTGCCGCGACCTGGCCGCCTGCTGTTCGGCACGACGGTAAGATTCCCGTGCCAAGTAGCACGTAAATGTTGACTTATATTCAAATATTTATTTACCGATAACGTGTGACGGGGTTAATGGTAATTTCCCGCATGAATAAGTACCGAAATGGAGAAAATGACCTTGCTTAACTTTGACCTGTGTCAAAGAAGGTTATTTCCTGGTCGTGCAGAGAAATCCCCGTTTGCGTTGCATTTCTATGTATGTCACCCTAGCCGGAAATGGGCTACCTGTTCCACGATGAATAATAATAATAATAATCAGAGAAACCGGTGGCCATTGGTCAGTTCCGTGTTCGCACAGAGACTCTCCCCTTTGCGTTGTACTTATTTCTAAGTACGGTGATACTGCCGTTTGCGGTAGTTTCAACTGTCAACGACGAGAAGAAATGACGATTAACAACATGGTTTCCTTTCCATAGCATTTAGTGACGCTGTCCACCATAGCAGGCTGAATCACTATATAATATTGGCGTAAGGCTTAACGAAATTCCCACTCTGTTGAGTTCGCCAGCCCGATCCATTGAAGCAAACTTCCATGTCTACGCATCATTCGATAGCCCTTACTGTGCATATTAGCCATCGCAAGTCAGTTTTTAAAAAAAAACAAATGTTTGAAAGAATACTTAAAGAATTCTAAACAGAATGTCAATTTGAAAAGTTGAGAATCCACCACTGCAAAATTGACCACCCCACCACAGTATCGGTAGCTAAAACGCGTTTTGGCCAGCTTTGCTGGGACTGGGAAAGTTATTGAATCATGACCACATTTTTCCGTAGTCTTGATTCTTGAATGGAATTATAAATTTTCTTCAACAAATGGCTTCCGAAAAAGCTAGATTTAGGCACGAAGACCTACCAAAGTCTGCGAGTATGGAAGAATAGAACTGCTCAAAACCGTTTCTCAAGGAGCCGTCGCTCGCAGTGGTTTGACCAGTTTAAAGGTACAACGTTTCGACGGGCGGTTGCCATTGGTAATGAAATGCCGTTAAAGGCCAAAAATTTGCCACGCCTTGCGACTCGCATGTTGCGAGCACAGTTAATTTGTTTTCTGTGGAAAATGATGTCCGAGAAAATTGGTATAACATGTTGTACGGACAGCAAGCTGGCAGCTGAATTTCCGAGCTTAGTTAATGTGCATTAACATGCAGATATTAAGTGTTGATGGTGCGGGATTTTCCGATTTTGCTCTCGGAACTGTTGATTTGTCTTATGGTTAGAAATTGTTTGTTCAGCTTTTGTTTGTTTTGTTTAAGAAACATAAGAAACCTAACAGAAGCATATGAGTGATTGCTTAGTGGTCGTTAGGTGCGTCATCCAAGATGGAACGTTCCAGTGTTGAAAACGAGAGATTTTGCTTAACGTGGAATAATTTTCGTCAGTTTTTCACAGGAGGCCAAGCCACAGGCGACGCCGAGCTGCGGCGCGAGCAGAGCTCGCGGAGCAGCAAGCGAGCCAACTTGCTTTGCATTTCCGATTAAACGAGCGATGAAAGAAATACGTACTACAATATTTCAAATGGCTGTTTACGAATTTTTTGTAAAGTTATTGACCATTGGTTGCGTTGTGAATGCAAAGCAACCGAAAACCAATTGGAAATCGGAAATTTTTTTAATAATTTGATTGTCAAGCGGGAGTGTTTGATTCAATCAGTACTTATTAAAATTTTCTAGACTGCAACTGCAAGGCTGATGGTGCATTGAAGCTCGGAACAGCGCGGCTGAGAGCGCGAATCGCGATGGTAAAAATTTGGAGGTACAGTAGCATAGACTGTATTTAAATTTATGCTACTGTTCAGATTATTTTGCAACTGGGCAAACAATTTAACCTTTTGAATGATGGTTGCGTTAGTTATTTACTGTTATGGTGCGAAGGTTTCGTTGTGAAGAGCTAAGCCGAAAGCCGGCCCATTTCCGGGATGTCATGTCTAGGGTTGTCCTGGCAGTCCGGCAGCATTTTAATAACAGTAAAATTATAATTGTATAACTTCCTCATAAAAGTACTTATATCAATAGAAGAAGTTGAAATATTATTTTTTTGCATTGAATTGTCTTCTCTTATTTAATCCGCGCAATTTGCGCGGGGTCTGCTAGTAAAGCATAAAAAAATAACAACGTTTACTGATGTTGGAGGATGTGTGCTCCCGCTTTTCCCCTTTCCGCCGTGTGTAGGCAGTTACCTGTGTTCGTGGCGCTGCGACCGCTTAAATCAAAGCGGCCGCCGGCACTCACCCGCCTGCTTTTGCTCTCGACATTGTTTCTGTGCCTGCGTTGGGTTCTGCATTTCTGGCCGATTTCTTTGCATTTCTTGTTCGTGCGCGCGCGAGTGATTGGTTCTTTACCACCCGCCACACCCTGCTGTCTGCGCTGCTGTTATTTCGCGTTGCTCAGTAAAGGGGCCTTCGGTTGCGCAGGGCACTTGTCGCTCTCTTCCGCCGACCCCCGGTTGGCCGGCTTCTGGCTGACCCACGGTCACCGCACACAGCCGATCACGAGAGTACCAGCCTCCCAGCAGCCGGGATTCCAGCGCCCCCAGTGGATTCCGGCAGCGGTAACATTAATTGTGATTTTATTATTTAACACTGTATGTAGTGTTTCCCGTTCCATTCTCGCGATGAAATACCATTCCATTTCCCATCAGTTCTGCCGCTGCTGGTTGCGCCGATACACCGCTAACGATGTTGAGTTAATGTTTATTGTGCGCACCGCGGATCGCTGTACGACTGCCACAGATACACGAAATTTCCTGAAAATGTTTCAATAATTTTCATACTCTGGAAGAATGAACTGCAGTATCTGGATAATCGATCCGGTTCCGGACTGTTAGTCACTATGTGTAGATTATACCGCAAGTATGGTTTGGATTTTGGAGCTTAATCATGTACTTATGTCTTACTGTGTGTATGCTCCCTAGATAACTGCAGTTGAACAGCTTTTAGTAAAAAAATTTAATCTGGTTACTGAAATACGAACAACAAATTCCCGCTGCATTCACAAAAAAACAAAACACGGAACGCAAAAGAAAGAACCAACACACTGAAGTGAGATCCGATCCGATTTTAGTAAAAACATTTAATCTGGTTACTGAAATACGAACAACAAATTCCCGCTGCATTCACAAAAAAACAAAACACGGAACGCAAAAGAAAGAACCAACACACTGAAGTGAGATCCGATCCGATTTTAGTAAAAACATTTAATCTGGTTACTGAAATACGAACAACAAATTCCCGCTGCCTTCATAAAAAAAAACAAAACACGGAACGCAAAAGAAAGAACCAGCCAACACACACTGAGATCCGATCCGACTGCCGAATCCTGTCGCACGAAGCCAAAACTGAGCACCGCACTGCGTGTCCTTCCGCATCGCCGACGACTGCTGTCCGGCTACTTGCCGAGTAACTGCAAAACCAAATATTAGCATCAAATGTTAATCGAAGAGGAATGCAGAGAAGTAGAAAGTTTTCAGTTAGTAATCACCAAATACGCAAATGCAACCACCCTTCTCAATTAAAAATTAACAACAGAATGTGAAATTTTTTTAACATCAGAATCTGTTCATCCCCATTTTGAAATTCATTTGTTTTTAATACTGAGCTTCATTATTAATTCTCCATATGGAATATTCTTGCTTACTTTTTCAAATTTTTATCAGTTTATTTATTATTCAGATAAAGATTAAAGAAATTGGAAATAACAAAAAATACAAAACCAATACGATTAATGTAATGTACTGATGGTTGCCGATATCAAGGATTAATATACCGCGTCGATCTCCAGCAGTTTTTTAAATTGCGTCTGCACACGTCTGGAGTGCCCTTTGGCAAATGCAGCATTTTGCCGCGCTCCTGCTTCGGTTTGCCGAAAAGCCCTTTCTTTGGTAGTTTCTTGCATCCGCTGTTTGGATTTTTCACGAAGGTGCTCGTTAACCTTCTCACGATTCCGTATGCGCTTGAGCTTTTGTCGTCTTTTATTGCGTTCCCTATTAGCATTTTGGGAAGCAGTTATGAAATTACTTGAAAAAAACAAAAATGCTGCTTATTTAAAAAAGTACTACTGTTCAGTACCAATACAAGCCGGGCTATAAATTTAGCGTAAGCTAATATAGTGAGAATAACAAATTTACGGGTTTGCGCCTAACTTCTTATTACGGCACGCCCCACTGCACTTTTTAAACACGTAACACGCATTTGGCGTGCCAGTCCGCCGGTGCACACCAAATATTTTAATGGGAACAATCGCAGACCTGGCGGATGCTGGCTAAATTAAATTCGATGCAGTAAAGTGCGGTCTTAAACCGCGGAGCGCATCTTGTTATTGCGATAAATATAGTGACGTGGCAATCATTCTAGGCGCGCATTTCGCTCTACCTGTACCTTCATATAGACAATTATGATACATTTACAGCCTGGCTTGTTTACGGATTTCCGCGCGCTTATACATCTGCAAAAGAGTACCCAGTAAAACAGAAAACAACTAATACCTTCTACTGTCTTCTTTCTTCTTTGTCAGTGCTTCAGCCCGTGACAGTAGCTCCGCGAGGCGGTCCGTTTCGCGTTTCTGCTTCTCCTTCTCACTGTCCGATCTGTCAGCTTTGGCCGCCCCCTCTCCAGGTCGAGCCTCTCCTTGCCGATGACGTTTACCGGCTTCGCGGTCTGGCGATCGGCGATCTTCCGTAATACCTGTAGCGGAGAAAACATTTCACATGAAAAGTTAACAGCAAAGATGTTGCAGAATGCAGATCATTACGAAAAGTGTGCTTACGTTTCTCCTTCTTCTTCTCACTGTTCCGCTTTTCCTCCATCGAAATGTCCACTTTGGCCGCCCCCTCTCCGGGTCGAGCCTCTCCTTGCCGATGACGTTTACGGGCTTCGCGCTCTTGATCCTGCCGATCTTTTATAGTAACTGCAGCGAAGAAAACATTTCACTTGAAAAGTTAACAGCAAAGATGTTGCAGAATGCAGATTATTACGAAAAGTGTGCTTTAACTGTACTTCCGCGAAATCAAGAGACGACTTTCACGTCGAAGAGATAAGTAATGGCTCTTTTAACAAATATCTAACTAAAACATTTAAATAACGCTAAGGACCGTGTTTCCGATAACAAAACTGAAAATAACTGGAAACGTTTTCAGAGGATCAAAGAAACAAAATTAACATATTTTATTTTTTGCTTGAGAAAACGATTTCTGGCTGGCAAAATTTTTGTAAAACAAAAATTACTTCGGCTTGCATAATTTATGAAAACTGAGGTGAACGCTGTTTCCAGCAAGGCAACAGAGCGTCGTTTTACATTCATTTTACATTACTTTATTTTACATTTACTCATTTTACACGTTAAGGTCGTACGTCTTTCAGGTTTTACAGATCGCTTTACATTTATTTTTCATTTACTTTCCATTTCTTCATTTTACAGATTTTTTTATTTATTTTGCAGTTATTCATTTTACAGGCTTCGGAAATACATAATATGTTGCTGCGTAATGTTCATATTACATAATATCTTGCTAAATCAAAAAAATTCGGAGACAGTTGATGCGTTGTACTTCATTGTACAGCAAGTTAGCAACTACTGTTTCAGCTGAGCAGGAATGACTCTCTGACACTCAAGCGCCAGTGGTGAATAATTTCGCGGCTTGTGGTCAGCAAACTTGCCATCTCCCCAGAAGAGAGATGTCTCCTCTTCTGCGCAGTAATAAAACCTTGTAAAAGGTTTCTGCTCTATCATAGTTTTTAAAATAGGTATCGGTGTATAATTTTTTCATAAAAGCTTGATACACATCAGTAGATAGAGAAATCAATTCTCTGTCGATTCCTGTATAATTTAAAATGGCGTGATGTGAGTAGAAATTCACCTTAATCCGCGCAGTTTGCACGGGATCTATTATTATAATATTTTATTTTACTTCTGTACAATAAAATCGTTAGTCTTTTGTGACTGCATTACTCACTCCATCTCACTGTAATTTCCCTAAAATCTTACATTGTCACTAATTTACCTTCATCGTCTGCTTGTGTTTTATTTCGCTTCTTGCTTTTCGCTTCCGGCGCTTGTTCTCGCTCCTTCGGGTGCGACCTATAAGTTATATGCCAACAATTAAAAACTGATATCGTCACAACAAAACTGGTAACGTGAACTTTTAAAATAAAAAAGCGAAGAAAATATGAGCCCTGAGATTGCCTTTCTGGGTGTATGATAAAAAATACGTCTAGTTGTTATGAAGGAGAATTTGAAATTTCCTCTCCTGTCACTAGCATTTCGAAACACTTACGCTGTTAAACTCTGTCCTCGTTTAAGAAATTTTTCCTCTTCCGCTTTCCGGCGACCCGCAGTCTGCTCCGATGGCCCCTGGTCCTCGGCGGAAGATTCAGCGAGGTGCGCTGTTCGCCGCGGCAAATGGGCGCGATACATTTTATCTGTAAAAAGAACAAACATGAAAAAGATACAGTGGACTTCATAAATGCGGCTACGTTGGACACCCGTGCGCCGGCCGACAATTTTATTACCAAAACCCATGACTAAAACAATGAGGAAAAAACAAGCTGCTGCGCGCAGACAAGTTTCATTCAGACACCGGTGCCGTGCAGATTTTGGAACTGAAACCAAAAACCACCTTTCCCACTCATCGTACGCTTCAAGCCGGCGCCATTTAGATTTCTTTTATTCAGACAAATAACATGGCATTTTCTAGCGAAAAATCTGGTTTATTGTATCATTCGCCGATACAGTTAAAAAAGCGCTCAGCAGACAGGGCACAATGACTGTTTATTTAGTTGCAACTGCACTATCAACGGCGCTGACAAATAATACAGCCAAGTTCAAGTGTAAATGGCTTTTAGCTTGTACAATTTGTCAATAAAGTAAAAAGTAATACAGCCTCGTTACAGATTCGATAAAAGTACAGTATAAAGCAGCTGTACAGTGTATACATAATGTATACACATTTTTTATGCATAAGCACAAATCGGGTCATCCAGTGGTAGCAGCTCACAACGAAATTGCATAGAAATGAATACCTTGCAGTTGCAGAACGTTTTCTAATAAAATAACTAATAATCTCATAAATCCCCCATTAGAAAGATTTAAGTACACGTTGAGCAAATAACTGAGCACCGCCGCTGCCGGTGCTGTAGTCCATTTTCCTAACACCGCCGCTAATGTTGCTGTAGTCTACCTTCCTAAATTCGCCGCTGCCGGTGCTGTAATCAACCTTCGTGACTCCGCCGGTGTTGTACTATATTCCTACTTCCGCCGCTGCCGGTGCTGTAGTCTACCTTCCTAACTCCGCCGCTGCCGGTGCTGTACTATATTCCTACTTCCGCCGCTGCCGCTGTAGTCTACCTTCCTAACTACACTGCTACCGTTGCTGCAGCCTACTTTCCT